>NC_058411.1:116066843-116108539 GCF_002201575.2 Neomonachus schauinslandi | reverse complement strand
TTAAAAAAAAAAAAAAAAAGAAGATAGCAAGAGGGGAAAAATGAAGGGGGGGGAATCAGAGCAGGAGACGAACCATAAGAGACTATGAACTCTGAGAAACAAACTGAGGGTTCTAGAGGGGAGGGGGATGGGGGGATGGATTAGCCTGGTGATGGGCATTACAGAGGGCACGTACTGAATGGAGCACTGGGTGTTATATGCAAACAATGAATCATGGAACACTACATCAAAAACTAATGATGTAAAGTATGGTGATTAACATAACATAATAAAAAAAAGAAAAAAAAAAGCCAGAGGTCTAAAACAGATTAAAACTTCCTGCGAGATATCAAATAGAGATGATTATATATGAGTATATACATACACATACATATACATACATACACAGTATTATGTCCACACCTTGATGTGAACCTATAAACAACTATCTATTTATATATTAATATCATATAATTAACCCACATATCAACATTCATGGTATGCAGTGTAAGACAACATAAAGGAAAATCTTCAAAATACTTGAACATTGTATCTACTAACTCGGTTCAAAGTAACTGGTTTCTTAATTAAAAAAAGAAAGTCAAAATAGAACTATCTAATAAGAACTCTTTTATAAAATGGCAAATGAAATAAATATGTGACACTTAACCAACCCCTTCAGACTGGATGACATATATTGTTCTATTTTCAATTCACTGACCTTTCCTTCCTTTCCAATTCATTCTGTTATTGAACCCATAAAGTTTTTTTAATGAAAGTGTTATATTTTTTAAGCTCTGAGCTTTGCATTTGCTTCTATTTTATAATTTCTGTTTCGTTGACTGTTTCTTTTGCTGTGCAAAAGCTTTTTACCTTGATGAAGTCCCAAAAGTTCATTTTTACCCTTGCTTCCCTTGCCTTTGGCGATGTTTCTAGGAAGAAGTTGCTGCGGCTGAGGTCGAAGAGGTTGCTGCCTGTGTTCTCCTTTAGGATTTGGATGGACTCCTGTTTCACATTGAGGTCTTTCAACCATTTGGAGTCTATTTTTGTGTGTGGTGTAAGGAAATGGTCCAGTTTCATTCTTCTGCATGTGGCTGTCCAATTTTCCCAACACCATTTGTTGAAGAGACTGTCTTTTTTCCATTGGACATTCTATAATTTCTGTTTCTCTCCTAAAGATTCCTATCTTTTCATTCATTTCAAATTCATTTTTCTTTACCTCATTGAGCATGTTATAATAGATAGTTAAATTTTTTGGTCATTTCAACATCTGGATCATGTTGGGATTAAGATCTATTTATTGTTTTTTTTTTCCTTTTAGAATTAATTACATATTCCTCATTCTTTGTATGTTGAGTTCTTTGGCATCGTCTCGTGGATATTGTCAATGTTAAGATATGTAGACTCCGGGTCCTGTTATAATCTTCTGGAGATTATTTTCTTTTTCAGTTAGAAGTTAAGTTCAGACCACAATCTCTGTCTCACTTTCCATGGATAATGGTTCAAATTCATATTTCCCATGATAGTTTCAGTCTGTCTCACATATGCTGAGTTCAGCACTTGGAAACTTGTGCAGATGGGTCAAGTTTCTGTTGAGTTCTTTAAACCTTCCTATGTTGATTTGTGCCTGTCCAGCATACAGGAGTTAGAGACTTGTGTGAATGGTTCTAATCTCAAATAGTTCTCTAGGCCTTCACTAGGCTGGTTTGGGTCTGTACCACACATGCATTGTTCAGAATTGTACATTTTCATGCATGGAATTGGGGGTGTAGAACTCTCCTCTGAGATTCCCTCATTCTCTAGCCCACAGATGCTACTTTCTCTGGCTTCTCTGGGTGGAAAGGTGAGGATACTGTGGGAGTGCCAGGCATTTATGCCACCATGCTGTGCTATGACTGAAGCCTGCCTGTCCTGGAGGGAAATCCAGGAGAGAGAAAAAAAATCACCCCAAGAGGGTCACTTCTCCAAGTATGAATTCCCTTCCACAATCCACCTGGTTTTGTTTATTTTTCAGAGTCCATGGGTACTTGGTTTTTGTATTTTGTCCACAGTTTCAGTTGCAATCAGAGAGAGGAATAAACTTTAATAGGTTTATACCCCAAAGAACAGCTAGAATTCAATATTCTTTCTTATTATGTAACTCAGTTAAAACACTCTTCCTTCAGCTAACTTCTAGATTTAAAAAATAGATTAAATGTGCTATTTCTCCTCTGCCAGATCCTCTGCAATTGATCTGTGCACCCATAATCACCACCCAGGGATCCGGACAGGGGCATAGCTAGACCTAGTGTCCATCCTAGAACCCTCTGCGGGGTAACAGACGGAGGTCAGCATGAGTCACACAGCAACTCTGGATAAAGAGAGAAGGATGCTAGTCAACCTGAATCCTGTCAGAATTTGAAAGGAAATGCCTAAAAGTCCCATGACCATTAATTGAACCAAGGTGGAAGCACAAGTATGTCAGTATTCAAGAGGTCAAATAGAAAGTCATGTGCTCTTTGGGGTCCTTTTAACAGATAATCTCTGATCTACCTTTCCCTCCTGTCTTTTTTTCCCCCTTTTTCATGATATCTCATCTTATTTTAAAATCATCTCCATCAAAATCTGACCTGATCGAAACACACACACCTACCCCCCCACACACACACTCTGATTTTTAAAACCTCTAAAATATATTGAAAGTTCTGACATTTTAACAGCTGATACATTCAGCTATTTTCACAAACATTTGGAATACATTATAATTGAAATTATTCTAACAACTTAAATTACAGCACTATTTTTAGAGAATATCACAGGTTAAAAACAGATTATTGAAATTGATAAAGAGCTCATTATAAATCCTTTTTGCTGTAAACATCCAAAAACGAAAATACCTATGTATCCATTTTTCCCCAGAATTATGCATGTTTCTTCCCAGTGAACTCACTAACAATCTTGTTTGTAAATGACCCTCATGTTCAGGTGCCTGGCAGAAAAGCTAGACGACCACTCTCATTCTCTAAAATTAAACTTCTTAAGTTGTTCCCTTACACTGAATCAGAGATCCATTCAAGGCATTTATAATTTAAAAACTAATTCCATCTATTTTTATATTCTATGTAAGAGATACATTAGAAGAGACTTGAATACTTATTGAAAAACACTAAAGCAATAAAATTAAATAAAAAATTTTATTAACTGTTTTTGGTAGTAATAGTGCTGTGTTTTCCTCTGTTTTAATTTGCTATTTTTATTTTTTAAGGGGGTGGTTTCTATATTTGTTATTTTCCCCCCAAAGGCAAGAAGAATGAGCCATTGGTATTTTTGAACTTGTAATCTGAATATATATTGGTGGTCAGTCTCTGCCCCTCAGATGTAGGCAACTGTGCTCTCTGCCAGAACTCCTCAAAATTAATTTTTCCAGTGAATGAACACTCTTTCAGTCATTCACATTATGTTACTTCTCATTTGATTTTAATTTTTCTTAACACAGTTGAGAATATAAGAAACATATGACCTTTATGTTATAAACTTCAGGGCTTATGAATAAATATAACTTATGCCAAAAAGTAACTTATATACAAGAAAATGATGGGTAGCCAAGAAGAACTCGGAATGTTGCAGTGAAGTTTGGTTTGGCATTTGGCATGAGCTATTAACCATTAACATGAAATCATTAAATGAAACCTACAAATTAGAGACTTTATCCCTCTTATTATTGGCACTATTACTATTTTCAGTGACAGACTCTTGGCATAGCTAAAGATGTCCCACTGACAAAGACACAAATAAGTCTAGATGCACAGGAAGACTTTCCAAACATCCTGGACACCCAAAGAAGGAAATGGACACAAAGCATGAACATGCCTAAAAGGATAACTCATTGCTTAGGAACCAAGAAATCACCAAAGCTTCCTAATATTGCCTAAAGATTACAATTCTTTTCTCTTTCTTCTCGGTTTAAGACTCTGCTAAAAATATCCTCACAAGAAGCCTTCTTAGATGAATCCATCCAAGAACGACTCTCCACACAACACCTGTGATAATTATTGTGAATGACTATTGTATCTCTGGACACACAGTTCCATTTATAAACATAAATATTTTATAAATGTAAAATCCTCATAAACCAATATTCCAGATTGCTCAGTCCCACATTCATTCCTTTATTCATTTGACAAATGTTTATTGAGTGCATATTATGTGCCAGGCACTGTTGGGCAGCCGGCAGCATGCTTAGGAGGAGCACCCAGGTAGAACTGACAAGTACAAATACACATTCACCTAGTAAGAAGGCCATTGGGTCTGGATTCAGTGAACAAGTGAACATATGATGGAAAATAACGTGTGAGTGGTAGCTGCAGCCAGATCATTCATGTTTAATAAGCTTTGGTTGAGGTTTTGGATTTCATTTCAAGTGCAACAAGGACAACACACTGCTGTGAAAACACCAAATGTTATTGTTCTTGCCAAACATTCTGAGAAAATGAATGGCATTTGCAGCAGTACAGAAGGATGTCTGCCGCTCAAACGTTTTTCCAGAAAGATCCAAGAAGTACTTGAAGGCTAACTTTTCAATATCACAGGGCAAAAGTGGAAACAGTGTCTCCTTCAAGATTTTCAAACCAAAGCCTACCAGCTGAGAAGTCAATAAATCTACTTAATGTCTCTCAACTCCCTAAAACAGCCAATTCTTGTTTCATTCTTACGATTATGAAGATAGGTTTAGCTATTTTTTTAATGTTTAAGGTAATAATTAAGAAAATACAAATATTATCTATAGCTCAAAACACATGGGAAAATAGATATAAAAGCATTTTAACAATATACTTCATCAGTAGATGGGAAAAGGAAATACCAAGGAAATGCAACAATATATCAAATATAGGACATAACAGTAAATAGTTTAAAATTAGATCCAAATGTATGTTCTTTACTGGAAACCAACTAAAAACAAAATGACAGAGATTAAAAATAAGTGAATGAGCAATTTCAGGAGACTTCCAGTCCAAACAGAATGGTATAGACCCCCTTCTACCTGCTCATCTCTGCTAAGCACAACTATAAACCCTGGAAATAAATCAAGAGACAACTAAAGGAGAACTCTTAAAGGTGGTAATAGGAAAGTAAACTGGTTTGGTACTTCAGGATAGGAAGAATGATCAATAGCAGGACATCATCTGTCTCCCAGAACCAACATTTTCTGACCCCCCCCCCAACATAGCAAGAGAAGGCAGTCACATGGGCTTGTTCCTCCCTGGGTGGAACGGGATCCTTCTGACAATACCAGGTGATTATGGCTCCCCTAACAAGGAATATCAGTAGAAGTCCTGCCAACAAAGGTGGCCAGGAAAGCTGTCCCTCCCCTGCTGAGAAATACCTGGCAGGCACTCAGATCCTACAGAGAGATGCCACCATAACACAAACCTGGGATCTCAGTCCTTTGGACACCAGGCCTGAAACCCCCTTCTCTGCCAAGAGATACCTAGGGCAGCTGTGGGACACTGATTGGGGTATCCTATCAGAGTGCATGGCCCAAAAAATGTTCTGAGGCCCCCACGGAAAGGGGATCCCACTATAACAACACCCACTCAGGAGGCCTCTTCATTCCTGCAGGCCCGAGACTCCTCTTCTCCAACATAGAAAAACCCAGGCAGCCCAACCTGGGGAAAACCCTTCTACCTCCTCTTTGAAAATTAAACCGTCATTAATACCATAGACCACAGGCCAGAACCTGAGGGCTAAACTTAAAACAGGATGACTGCCTGCTGATATAAAAGATTTCTGTATGATTCAAAGTCCCCTAAAATAATGGATAAAATATTCAGGATGCAACCAAAAGTCACCTACTATATCAGAAACCAAAAAACAAAACAAAACAACAACAAAGAAAAACAGCTTGAATGACAAAGGACAATCAAATTGACATCAACACTGAGATAAATCAGATGTTGGATTATCTAAACAGGATTTTAAAGCAGCCATCATAAAAATGTCCCAATAATTAAAAATTCTCTTGAAAAAAATTTTTAAAAAAATATAAAATCAGATGAAGAAATAGAGCTTATTTTTTTAAGGACCACATGGAAATTATAGAGCTAAAAAATAAAGTAACAAATCTTTAAAAAAAATTCTTAGTATGGGCTTATGGTAAGAGTGGATATAACAGAGGAAATAATCAGTGAATTTGAAGACAGATTAATAGAATTCACCCAATCTGAACAACAGAGAGAAACATGTGTGTATACAACAAACTATTCTTTTCCTCATGGGTTTTATATATTTTATAATTAAAACAAAAATTATAATATCTGATCCTCAAGATAATGATATTTAAACACAGAGTAGGTTAAAGAAATCTCAACAGAAATGAGGTTTTCACACTTCACTCAAAGCAGTAAATGATAATACCAGTAAACTCTAATAAGTCACAAATGTATATTGAACTCTCAGTGCAACCACTACAAAAACTATACAAAGAGATATACTCAAATATACTATAAATAAATCAAGATATAACCCAAAAAAGCTCAAGGAAGTCAAGGAAAGAGAAACATAAAAACTAGAAACCAAAGAAAGAAACAGAAAATAAACAAGCGGCAGATTTAAATCCTAATTTAAGTAAATTTTAAAAATAACCTAACTACATGCTATTTGCAAAAAATTCATTTCTAAGTCGACAACATGGGAAGATTGAAAGTAGAATGGCAGGAAAAGATATATCACACACACAAAAACTAAGTGATTATATTAATATCAGCTAGATTTAAGAACAAAGAAAATTAGTAGAGACAAAGAAGATCATTAAATAATGATAAATGTATCACTTCAATGGGAAGACATAACAAACCTAAATGTGTACACAGGGAATAATAAAACAGCAAAAAACTGGTAGAGCTAAAAGAAAAAATAGACAAATCCATGCTTGTAGTAGGGGGCTTCGACAACCCCCTTTCAGCATCTAATAGAACTACTAGATATAAAAATTGTTGAAGATATAGAAAAATTGAACAACATTGGACCAAAAAGATTTTATTCACATATATGGAACATTCCAGCCAACAACAGAATACACTTCTTTTTCAAGTTCTCATAGAAGATTTGCCAAGAGACCATATTCTGGGTCATAAAACAAATCTCAACAAGTGTTAAAGAATGGAAATCATACAGACTATGTTCTCCAACCATAATGATGGAATAAAAATAGAAATCAGTAACAGGAAGACAATAGAAAAACCTCTAAAACATATGAAAACTAAACAACATACTTCTAATTATTCCATGGGTCAATGAAGAAGGCTCAAAGTAAAATTTAAAATACAGATAACTGAATGGTAATAAAAATACAACATAACAAAATGCATAGGATGCAGTTGAAGCAGAACAGAAAGGAAATTTTATAGCACTAAATGTTAACATTAGAAAAGAGGAGAAGTTTCAAATCAGTAATCTAAATTCCTACTTCACTCTGCAAGGCTTCAACCAGCCCCATCATTTATTGACTTACAGATTTCAATTTCCAGTCCTTGGTTTCCTCCCCAGTTCCTTTGACAGGAATTCCTTCTGTTATTCCTGATGAAGGAAGTACATCATAACAGAATCCACTGGTCTTAACATGTGCTCCACTACCCAGAAGCACTGGACTTGATAGAATGGTGGCCTGCTGAAAGTTCAGCTGTGCTACCTGCTGCTGCAACCCCAAACTCTGAAAAGTTGGGGTGTCCTCCTACATTATGCAGTGTATGCTTTAAACAAATGAACAATATATATATGTCACTATCTCCTGCATACCTACTGGAAAGCATGAGTGCAGGAACCAAAGGGTAGAGATGGGAGGGTTCCTCCTTGCTATTATATCCAGTAACCCAGTTAATGAATTTTTGCTCCCTGTCTCTACAGTCTTGAGTTCAGGGAATGCAGCTAACAGAGAACACAATGAAAGTGCTGCTATGTTGGAAGCTGAGAGCACTCTGTGGCCTTTTGGGATCCTCATATGCTGTAACCATCAAGCAGACAAGAGGAGTCCATCTGCTATCCAGGATGGCCAGTCCCAGTTATCAGAGGGAGCTGGGCTGCTGTTCCCTCAGAGGGGCAAGGAGCACTGTCCAGTGCATTCACATAGGTGCATTCACGTAGGTGCTTCCTTGCATTCTGTCAGTCCTAATCCATGGACACCTGGGCACTCCAGTGAAGACATGACCACCAAGGACTCAGAACCTATAGGAATGAAGGTTTGGGTCCCCTCCAACAGTGAATAAAATCCATGTAGCTGAGGTGTTGGCAGGGTAAGGCAAAGATGGTATTAGAAAAGGAAGTTGATTAACAATCCAGGCTTCATGTCAGCTATAGAAGCTGGGACCAAAGCAGATATGTGTTATGGTATTTCACTGCTTCTTCCCCCACCCCTGCCCTTTATTCTCCATTGCCATGTATGAAGAGCACTAGAGTAGCTAACACTTTAAGTTTCCGGTATAACTGAATCAAATTCACCCCACACCGCACAGTAGCTGATGGGATATTATGCAACTCTTGTATTGGGGACAGGTGGTTTTCTCCTGGACTAGGATAAAAATAGATCCTAACACGGGGCGCCTGGGTGGCTCAGTTGGTTAAGCGACTGCCTTCGGCTCAGGTCATGATCCTGGAGTCCCGGGATCGAGTCCCGCATCGGGCTCCCTGCTCAGCGGGGAGTCTGCTTCTCCCTCTGACCCTCCTCCTTCTCATGCTCTCTGTCTCTCATTCTCTCTGTCTCAAATAAATAAATAAAATCTTTAAAAAAAAATAGATCCTAAAAGTCACAAGTGCAGGACTGAACTGGAACAGCCCACATTTGCCCCCAGCCCACTCTCTGCCTTCTCCTTGGCTCTGTGCTCCTAGAAGCTGTGCTTCCTGCCCTACCTCAGTCAAGCTCTCCTATCTTCTGGTCTTGTCTGGATCTGGCCGATGGAACACACTGGCAAAACTCAAGAGTTGGGAGAAAGAGGGTCAGGGTATTTAATCTTGTGGCTCCTTCCTGGCCAGGCTGCAGACTATTAGGCAGCATTCTGCTACAAACCAGGGCTGGGCAGCCCTCTCCAGAGCTGCAAATCCCAGCTCTCCCCTCACCCCTTTGGGCCATGCAGTCATGACTTCTATTCCTATCCGGTGCAGAACTTCAACACACCATTCTTTCCCCAAACACTTGACCTTCAAGCACATAATCTCTTTCTTGCTGAGACCCTATGCAGCAAGAAGAGTCAGAAAGAGTCACCCAGTTTCAAACATGCTCTTTACAGAGCTGTTTCAGGTGGAAAATAAGTAGAAAATATCCAAAATGCCAGCTGAGCACGGCACAGCCATATGATTATTTAGATGACATAGCAATACATTTACATGAAAAAAAAGACTTTACCAGCAGGTTATTAAAGAATATGTATATTTATGATGTGGAAAAATTTTAATTATATTTTTAATTATAAATTTATGCATGTGCATAAATGATCCTAATTTTTAAAAAAATTATTCTAATTTTGTTTTAATAAATATACATATAGAAAATAAAATAAAATAAAATATTGATTCTCAATGGTCCATAATGTATAAGTATTTTCTTTTTATCTAAATTTTCTAACTTTTATTTTTTTTTTATTTTATTATGTTATGTTAGTCACCATACAATACATCATTAGTTTTTGATGTAGTGATCCATGATTCATTGTTTTCGTGTAACACCCAGTGCTCCATGCAACATGTGCCCCCCTTAATACCCATCACTGGGATGACCCATCCCCCCACCACCCTCCCCTCTAAAACCCTGTTTCTCAGAGTCCATAGTCTCTCATGGTTCATCTCTCCCTCCGATTTCCCTCCCTTCATTTTTCCCTTCCTTCTCCTAATGTCCTCCATGCTATTCCTTATGTTCCACAAACAAGTGAAATCATATGATAATTGACTTTCTCTGCTTGACTTATTTCACTTAGCATAATCTCCTCCAGTCCCATCCATGTGGATGTAAAAGTTGGGTATTCATCCTTTCTGATGGCTGACTAATATTCCATTGTATATATGGACCACATCTTCTTTATCCAATCAGCTGTTGAAGGGCATCTCAGCTCTCTCCACAGTTTGGCTATTGCAGACACTGCTGCTATGAACATTGGGGTGCATATGGCCCTTCTTTTCATTACATCTGTGTCTTTGGGGTAAATACCCAGGAGTGCAATTGCTGGGTCACAGGGTAGCTCTATTTTTAATTTTTTGAGGAACCTCCACACTGTTTTCCAAAGTGGCTGTACCAACTTGCATTCCCACCAACAGCATAAGAGGGTTCCCCTTTCTCCACAACCTCTCCAACATTTGTTGTTTCTTTCCCTGTCCATTTTTGCCATTCTAACTGGTGTAAGGTGTTATCTCAATGTGGTTTTGATTTGGATTTCCCTGATGGCTAATGATGATGAACATTTTTTCATGTGTCTGTTAGCCATTTGTATGTCTTCTTCAGAGAAGTGTCTTTTCATCTCTTCTGCCCACTTTTTGACTTGATTATTTGTTTTTTGGGTGTTGAGTTTGAGAAGTTCTTTATAGATCTTGGATACCAGCCCTTTATCTGTAGTGTCATTTGCAAATGTCTTCTCCCATTCTCTGGGTTGCCTCTTTGTTTTGTTGACTGTTTCCTTTGCTGTGCAGAAACTTTTTATCTTGATGAAGTCCCAAAAGTTCATGTTTGCTTTTGTTTCACTAGCTTTTGGAGATGTATCTTGAAAGAAGTTGCTGTGGCCGATGTCAAAGAGGTTACTACCTATGTTCTCCTCTAGGATTTTGATAGATTCCTCTCTCACATTGAGGTCTTTCATCCATTTTGAGTTTATCTTTGTGTATGGTGTTAGAGAATGGTCGAGTTTCATTCTTCTGCAGGGGGCTGTCCAATTTTCCCAGCACCATTTATTGAAGAGACTGTCTTTTTTCCATTACATGCTTTTTCCTTCTTTGTCAAAGATTATTTGACCATAGATTTGAGGGTCCATATCTGGGTTCTCTATTCTGTTCCATTGGTCTATAAGACTGTTTTTGTGCCAGTACCATGCTGTCTTGGTGATCACAGCTTTGTAATATAGCTTGAGATCGGGCAACGTGATGCCCCCAGCTTTGTTTTTCTTTTTCAATATTTCCTTGGCGATTCGGGGTCTTTTCTGATTCCATACAAATTTTAGGATTGTTTGTTCCAGCACTTTGGAAAATGTCAAAGTTTGATCGGGATGGTGTTGAAGGTATAGATTGCTCTGGGTAGCATAGACATTTTAACAATGTTTATTCTTCTGATCCATGAGCATGGAATATTTTTCCATCTTTTTGTGTCTTCTTCAATTTCTTTCATGAGTGTTCTGAGGTTCCTAGAGTATAGATCCTTTACCTCTTTGGTTAGATTTATTCTGAGGTATCTGATGGTTTTTGGTGCTATTGTAAATGGAATTGTTTCTCTAATTTCTCTTTCTACAGTTGCATTGTTAGTGTATAAGAAAGCCACTGATTTCTATGCATTGATTTTGTATCCTGCCACATTACTGAATTGCTGTATGAGTTCTAGTAATTTGGGGGTGGAGTCTTTTGGGTTTTCCACATAAAGTATCATGTCATCTGTGAAAAGAGAGAGTTTGACTTCTTCTTTGCCAATTTGAATACCTTTTACTTCTTTTTGTTGTCTGATTGCTGTTGCTAGGACTTCTAGTACTATGTTGCTGTTTCAAAAAATAGAAAGAGAAGGAAAACTTCCAAACTCATTCTATGAGGCCAGCATTACCTTAATCCCCAAACCAGGCAAAGACCCCATCAAAAAGGAGAATTTCAGACTGCTATTCCTGATGACTATGGATTGCAAAATCCTCAACAAAATCCTAGCTAATAGGATCCAACGATACATTAAAAGGATCATCCACCATGACCAAGTGAGATTTATCCCCGGGATGCAAGCATGGTTCAACATTCACAAATCAATCAATGTGAAAGAACACATTAATAAGAGGAGGGAGAAGAACCATATGGTCCTCTCAATTGATGCGGAAAAAGCATTTGACAAAATACAGCATCCTTTCCTGATTAAAACTCTTCAGAGTATAGGGATAGAGGGAAAATTCCTCAAGTTCATAAAATCCATCTATGAAAAACCCACAGCGAATATCATCCTCAATGGGGAAAAGCTGAAAGCCTTTCCCTTAAGATCAGAAACACATCAAGGATGCCCACTCTCGCCACTAAATTTTCTAACTTTAATAAGTGTGAGTAGTACCCTTTTTGTTAAAGTTAAAATTCTGAAATTTCAATTTTTTTCAAAGAAGCCACTAAGTTTTAAACACTTAAGGAAAACACTTCCACATTCATACTTTTTATTCTATATCTGGAAGATAAGGCCCTAGCAAAGATGATCTCAGAAAGAATCAAATGCAGCAGGTAGATGAGGCAATCAGGAAAGTTTTATCTTGCTTGGCTGGGATTTCAATATGCCACATGCATGTCACCGTGAGAACATATACAACTGCATGTAAATAAATAATGAAACAAAAAATGAATAAGTAAACCTGGATATCCAATATCAGTAATCATCTCAGGAGGTTTAAAAAGTTGCATTTCTCATTTTGAAATCATTTTAATGGCAATAATCTTAAAATTATGTAAAAATAGTTCCCTGTCCACTCAAGAATATGTATCTCATAATTTAACAAGATTTAAGAGAAAATCATAGTTAGAGCATAAATTCACAATCTATGTTACTTAACTGTCAACAATATCTAATACCAAATTTTAGTTACACTTAATTGCATTTGCAAATCCATAGTTGATAATATATAGAAGTTATTATAGAGGAAAGGAAATCAATTTAAGACTAAGTACTTAAATTTTAAAAATCCTATCACTTATTTGGTGGAGAAACTTGAATACAATGGATTAATTCTATGACACACATATCTTGCTAATGGCAAAAACTAATAACCACTGTCTTGTAGGATTTGGATCTTTCAAGATAAGGTCCTTTTGCAGAGTCACTGGAACTTAGCTCCAAGCTTTACATCCTAGGGTGATGGCAAATTCAAAAAAAAAAAATTCCTCTACTGGCTGCACCATCAGAGGGAGAAGGAGGTTGAGGAGGAACCAGTCTGGCCCCACTTGACGCTGCAAAGGAAGCCTGCTGCCTCAGCACCCTGTTTGTACAGAAGAATACAAGGCCGGCATTTGGCCAAGAGGAGGAATGAAGAGGAATGCCCACAGAAATTGGGGGGGGGTAGAAGAAACACTCACCTGGGGGTCAGCCAGGCATGGGGACAGCTTGGATGCTGCCTTCAGACCAAGGTCAGTGCCACAACTGCCAGACTAGACAGCACTTCAGAGTTGGTGGGGAGAGTGGAATAGAACACCAGGACATGTTTCCCTGCCCACAGGGGACAGGGACCTTGCTAAAGTTGACTTGGCTTCAGGACCAAGAAAGTTGTGCTCTGTAAATAGTCCCCTAAGAGAAGCTGCAGATGGTGGTGCAGGTCCCTCCCAAATGAACACACAAATCCTGGATATAAAACCCAGTGCAAGCCTGATGATGAGTTTTAAAGAGGGCGCGTTCTGCATGCAGCACTGGGTGTTATACGCAAATAATGAAACATGGAACACTACATCAAAAACTAATGACATAATGTATGGTGATTAACATAACATAAAAAAAAACCCAGTGCAGTAGCAGAATGTGGCTGTTTAGTGCACTCAGCCCTGCCTACCAGGGGGTGGCACTCATGGGGTTGGGGGCACAAGATTTACAATGAGTTCTCCCTAATGACTAAGGGGTATAGGAGGGGCAGGGAGCTGTCCGGAGCTGCCCAATGAGAATCACTGTGCCCAGAAGTGTCCCAGGGAGTGCTATTTGATGTGTTTGATACCAGAGTTTTATTCATAAAATGAAAGGATTCAATTAAATAATCTCTAATATTTCCCGCAATGGAAATTCTACGATCTGTGAGATCCAGTGGACTCCTGGTGACA
Organism: Neomonachus schauinslandi; assembly: GCF_002201575.2. Lineage (NCBI taxonomy): Eukaryota > Metazoa > Chordata > Mammalia > Carnivora > Phocidae > Neomonachus > Neomonachus schauinslandi. The sequence goes on along the minus strand of NC_058411.1, from coordinate 116,094,580 downwards.
CTGACTGCACACCTATGGAAAGCGTGAGAACCCTTCTGAGTTCTACAAGCTATATAATATTGGCAAACTTTGAAATCATGAAAGAAAAACTGTTTTACTATTCTTTTGACAAATAGGGACTTCCAAGAAAAATTAAAATAGATGAAATGCTTTCTTTTTATGAAGCTTAGATGATTTCATAACTTTAGGAATATTAAAATGTATCTATGATTTGATTTATTCAACAAATCATCATACTTGACACATTACATTTAAATGGAACTTATTGAGGCCATAATTACAAATTGACTAATTATATTTACTTTTCTAATGCCTTTTCCCCCAAATTGAAGTATAAACTGCTGAATCTAGTTCTTAGTTTGCTTCAGTGACATTATAAAAAAAATCCATGAAATATCTATAAGCAAAAGAAACTGTCAATCTTAAAGTAAATCTTTCACTCCTCAAATATTCCTAAGCATGTACTATGTTTGGGCTCCAAGAGCATATGGGCACACTCCCAACATTTACCATCCATCCCTGTGAAGTCAGACCTCACACAATAACTGGTTTAAAGACTCACCAATAAAATAGACTATGAATTTGGTGACTGAGGAAGGACCTTAATCTGGGAAAGTGACCTTAATCTGAAGGCCAGGAAGGGCATCCTGACTATGGGAAAGCCAGCATACTGCGGATAAAGCCTCAACAGGGCAGTGTGGTGGAACCCCTGAGCAGGCACTGAGGCATCAAATCAGAATGTTTCTAGGTTGAGCATTTTTGCCAGGTCAAGCTGACAAACACACACATACACATTCATTTTCCAAAAACATCAGTTCCTCCCTTTGGAAGTCAGCCCTCCTCATTCCCTGTAAACTGTATACCTGGGGATATTTCCTCCCACCATTGTGGGCTCCTTCCTGGTGGATGGAGCATCAGAGCCCCTGGGAGGTAGATAAGATACTGGGAGAGGGTCTCTCTGAGATACCAGACTGTGGGCTGGGCTTCTCCACACCATCCCGGGAAGTGCCAGCTTGGAAATAAAGCTGAGCAGAGCCCAGATATTGGGGGTCAAGTGTCACAGTCCTGACAATATCCTTTGACCTCTTGATCCAATTGTACCTGGACTTAGCATCCATCCATTAGAATTCTCAAGAGTTTCTGCCATTTATTACCAACTGAGTCTACTCAACAGGTGCAATGATCACCTAGCCCTGAGACACTGCTGCTTCTTCATAAGTTTATTTAATTTAAATAACTTTTTCTAAGGACTTTATCAGTACTTCCTACCACCTTACTATTTTATCCCAACATCCTTTATTCTTGTTTCTTGAAGGAGGAAGAAGTTATATGAGTGTCCATGGGCAAATATATATAGTTTGTCTCTTCTTCTACCCATAACAAAGACTACAGCCTAGACAAGGGTTTATGTCCTGAGGATGACATGAGGCCAAGATTACACCACCCCTAGTGCCAAGCACTTCAAATGCACTCAACCAGTACAGGTGAGACAGATGCCCTGAGCCCAGGAGGAGCTCTAGAATGGAGCGTGACCATGTTGGATAGCCAAAGAAAGAGAGCCTCTACCTCAGGACTGGCTGCCGCCCTATGCACAATAAACTTCTACTGATTACTACTTTGGTGATTACTGGTTTTATTTCTGCTATTTTTGAACTGTTGATAATTTTCCTCAGACTCTGAATCTTTGTGAAAATACCCTTCCTCCGGGAACCATAGCCAGTGACACCAGCTGGCAAAGGCATTGTACAAGTTCCCATGTTCATTCTTTCAATATCTTCCCACTTGAGCCCCAGGATAACCAAGCACAGGGCCCACTTCTAGGGAACAGGCAGGTGAGGTAGAAGCCCTGCCCTCCAGGCAGGGATGGCCTTTCAGGGAGACACTAGGAAGTTAGAGATGAAAGCACTGCTTAGGATCAGAAAGGAGGGATCACTTGCCATCTTGGAACATAAAAGCTTGGGAAGTCTTCCCAAAAGAGATGCTTCAGATGTCCTTGAAAGATGGAGGAACTGCATAATGCAGAGTCTGGGATTCATCCAAGACCCAGAAACAGGGCAATTTCAGAGGACTCGGCTGGGGGTCAGTGGGAGTAAGGGCAAGCCAAGACTGGGGGTCCTAAGGTTGCCACAACCTCAACTCCCAGAGATGAGAAAGTGGAGCTCAGTCCTACAGGCAGATTGGGTGTATGAGCTCAAGGTGGGGCATAGACAAGGGCATTAGGCATATGAAGCATGAAGGAAAGTGCCTCCCTGATCATCAGAACTCAGTACATGTGAGTTTCAAGTCCTTTCAACTGCCAAGGACCCATCTCCCTATTCATGGGAACATCAAGTTGCTAAGTAAGAAGGACATGTTCAGGAGTCAAAACACTGACTCCTCATCCTCCCAGCCATTCCCCCAATACACACTCCACCCTTCTATGTAGCCTGTTGTGGGAGGAACACTATGTAAAATCTCTGTACACCTGACCTGTGGCTACCCCAGCATGGTGTTCATTGATTTACTTACAGTGGTTTCTTTTAGAAGTTGGATATATGATCTACAGTCAACTAACCTTCAACAAAGTAGGAAAGAATATCCAATGGAGAAAAGACAGTCGCTTCAACAAATGGTGTTGGGAAAATTGGACAGCCACATGTAGAATGAAAGTGGACCATTTCCTTACACCATACACAATGATAAACTCAAAATGGATGAAAGACCTAAATGTGAGACAGGAATCCATCAAAATCCTAGAGGAGAACACAAGCAACAACCCCTTCAACCTCAGCTGCAGCAACTTCTTGCTAGACACATCTCCAAAGACAAGGGAAATAAAAGTAAAAATGAACTATTGGGACTTCATCAAGATAAAAAGCTTTTGCACAGCAAAGGAAACAGTCAACAAAACCAAAAGACAACGTACAGAATGGGAAAAGATAATTGCAAATGTCTTATCAGATAAAGGGTTAGTATCCAAAATCTATAAAGAACTTATCAAACTCAACACCCCCCCCCAAAAAAAAATCCAGTCAAGAAATGAGCAGTAGACATGAACAGACATTTCTCCAAAGAATACATCCAAATGGCCAATAGACACATGAAAAAAAAATGCTCTATATCACTCAGGATCAGGGAAAAACAGATCAAGACCACAATGAGATACCACCTCACACCAGTCAGAATGGCTAAAATTAACAAGTCAGGAAACGACAGATGTTGGTGAGGATGTGGAGAAAGGAGAATCTTCTTAACACTGTTGGTGGGAATGCAAGGTGGTACAGCCAGTCTGGAAAACAGTATGGAGGTTCATCAAGAAGTTAAAAATAGAGCTACCCCACCGCCCACCAATTGCACTACTAGGTATTTACCCTAAAGATACAAATGTAATGTTCCGAAGGGGTGCGTGCACCCCAATGTTTATAGCAGCAATGTCCACAGTAGTAAAACTATGCAAAGAGCCCAGATGTTTATCGACAGAGGAATGGATAAAGAAGATGTGGTATATATATATATACAATGGAATACTCCTCAGCCATCAAAAAGAATGAAATCTTGACATTTGCAATGACGTGGATGGAACTGGGGGGTATTATGCTGAGCAAAATAAGTCAATCAGAGAAAGACAATTATCATATGGTTTCACTCATAGGTGGAATATAAGAAACAGTGCGAGGATCATAGGGGAAGTGAGGGAAAACTGAATGGGAAGTAATCAGAGAGGGGGACAAACCAAGAAAGACTCTAAACTATAGGAAACAAACTGAGGGTTGCTGGAAGGAAGGTGGGTGGGGGAATGGGGTAATTGGGTGCTGGGCATTAAGTAGGGCATGAGATGTGATGAGCACTGGGTGTTACATGCAACTTATGAATTACTGAATTCTCCATCTGAAACTAATAATGTTGGCTAATTGAATTTAAATTTTAAAAAAAAGTTGGCAATGTGAATAGCTAAGGACAAAAGGAGTGGTATAACTGCCTGTCTCACAAAATTTTCTCCTCAAAAGGTAAGATAAACAAGAAGAGAGAAGTAAAACTACAAAACCAGGACTTCCACATAACTTGAAGATAGAGAACACCAAATGTGCAAATTATCTCTAAATAAAAAGAGAAAACAGCACCACTCTTACTATCGTCTTCCCTCCCTCCTGAGGCTTTACAAAGACAAACCAAAGGGGAGAAAGGGGATTAGCAAAGGACCAGGGTGATGGTGCAGGGCCATGAGAAGCTACTATGGAGAAAGGGTTCCAGTGAGGCTCTGTGTAATGGGGCAGGAGCACTGATGGGGCCCTCCTGGGAATGCCTAACTTCTGGGGGAGAAAAGAGCACAGAGGACAGAAGAAGTTTCTTTTGGTAACTGAGTAGTCAAGGGAAAAAGAAGAAAACAAGGCAAAAATGGGGTCCCACAAATCACAAGTGCCCAAACTTTGCTCTGCCGACAGAAGAGGGCGCCATTAAATAGGAATCATTAAAACAAAACAAAACAACCAAACAAAAAGCACTGGGTATTACAGGCAAACAATGAATCATGGAACACTCAAAAACTAATGATGTAATGTATGGTGATTAACATAACATAATAAAATAAAATTTAAAAAAAAACAAAGAAACAAGCAAATCCAATAGCATTAAATTTATAGGAGAAAAGTAAAGTCATACACAGAGCTAGCAAAAAAAAAAAATCAAGAATTAAAATTTTACACATATCATTGGGGAAAATTCCTCTTTGAAAACATCTATGAAACAAAAGAAAACTGCATTAAACTGATTAAATATGCTCCAGCAGGCATTTAAAAATACAAACATCGGGGTGCCTGGGTGGTGCAGTTGGTTGAGTGACTGACTGACTCTTGGTTTCAGCTCATGTCTTGACCTCAGAGTTGTGAGATCAAGCCCCGCATCAGGCTCCTTGCTGAATGCAGAATTTGCTTAAGACTCTCTCCCTCTCCTTTGCCCCCCCACTCCCTCTCTCTCTCTCTAAAATAATAAATCTTTTTAAAAAAATAAATAAATAAAAATACAAGCATCCATATTAAAATCCAGAAATTCAAAAACAGGACACATAAATGGACAAATAATGGGGAGAAACAGAGTTGAATGAACAAAGGAACAAAATAAAATACAAAGATTTCTCAGAAATTAGTAAAAATTACAAGATACCTAAGAGGCAGTAGACATAAATAAAAATGTAATATAGGGCAATGAAGAAAGACATCAAAACAACCAAGAGAATTAAAATTAAATAAATAAATAAATAAATAAATAAATAAATAAATAAATAAATAAATAAATATAAATAAACAAAAAGGGTCACAGAGACAGTGATGGAAACAGAAAAAGGGAAACAAAGGAATATTTGTTTATTGGAGTCTCTAAAGAAGAAAAACAAAATAGTGAAATGGAACTGATATTTAAAACTAAAATCTCTGTGCCTTTTCATCAGCAGATCTTCAGAATTTCTACTAGTGACTGGGAGTTTAAAAGTGATATTGGGTTGTATAAAACAGAAAAAAAGAATAAGCTTGAAGGTGGAAAATAGGAAATCTTATCAAATTACCTTTAAAAATTGGTGTGGAGGGAGGACTTTAATGCCTGAAAGCTTTCTAATGGTATTCAAACCAGGGTTAATATTCCCACAGCACTTTCAAGAGGTAGTTTGTAATGGCCTCTCTAATGGAAAAATATTTTGTAGGAAACGATGAAATAAAAGGAAATATGCAACTCCAAAAAGTAATTATGCAAATATTGCCCTGAGAAACTTGTAAAAAATGCAGAAAAGTAGAAACAAAACTAAAAGATGTTGCATCTGACATTTTTGGATCTTAGATTCTCTGCAGTTTTGAAATTAATGCCAAATGATTTCCCCCTTCTAATTCTCTGTTCCACTCAGTCGCAATTTAAAATTCTGATATATCCAAAAACAGATTTTTAAAAAACTGTTAACTGCAATTTATTTTAGGAAAATGCTGTGTGGAAAATACTACAACAAGTAAAATACAAATTGGTCTTAAGTACAATGACACAAAATAAGTACTGGTTCCTTCCCAAATAAGAAATCAAGACTTCCAAGAAATGTTTTAAAGGATAGAAGAATTAAAAAGCATTAACAAAGGCATACAGACAAAATACAGAAAATTAAATGTCAATATAAGACTACTTTGATATGACTGATGCTTTAGTTCTCTTTTTTCATTTAAATGTAATGTTACTTTTGCCATATAATACATTCCTATAGTTTAAAACAAAACTGAATACAAACTGTATATTGAGAAATCTAACTTACACCTCTTCTACATCTAACCCCCCTCATGAATAATCATTTTTCTTGTCTCTAGTATATCCTTATCATATTTCTGCTAACAAATTGTAATGATGCTTTTTAAAAAGAATCAAAAACCAGTATACCTCAGCTCATTCATCTTAGCTTTAAAAAAACTAAACTAAAAACTAAAAGCTGTAGTACATTCTAATAAAACTATTAGATTTCAAAGAATATAAAATCATCAAGGCCCATAGGTGAAAACAGAGTTTGGTTGACATTACACCTTTCAAAACCAACATAAAAAACAAGGCAATAATGGAACATCTTTTTAAAAATCAGTGAGAGAAAGGGTAAACAAATGATGTAAATCCAGCCAAACTGTCTTTAAAATATCAAGACTATAGAAAAAAAATTTCAACATGAAAGAATTTAGGAATTTCGGCACACTTTTAGCCCTTTGTGTGGAATCATCTAGAGCAGGCATATATTTTTTTTGTAATAGGCCAGAAAGTAAATACTTTATGCTCTGTAGGCCAAAAGGTATCTATTGCAACCATATAACTCTGCCAACATAGTACAAAAGTAGCCATAAAAAATAAATCAGGGAGTGTGACTTTGTTCCAATAAAGTTTTATTTGAAAAAGCAGGCAGTATGCCAGATTTGATCCACAGGCCATAGTTTACTGACCTTTGTGTTAGAGAATGAGTTTCATTTGACTCACTATTACTGGGAAAACTTCAGCAAAAGGACAAGTGGTCAGCATTTAACAATATATACATGTACATCTAAGGTTAAAGCAAATATATGGATTGAATGAAAGATGAAAATAGAGGGGTGCCTGGGTGGCTCAGTCGTTAAGCATCTGCCTTTGGCTTGGGTCATGATCCCAGGGTCCTGGGATCAAGTCGTGCATTGGGCTCCCTGCTCAGCAGGAAGCCTGCTTGTCCCTCTCCCACTCCCCCTGCTTGTATTCCATCTCTTGCTGTCTCTCTCTGTCTGTCAAATAAATAAATAAAATCTTTAAAAAAAGAAAGATGAAAATAGAAAAAAAAATCTTACTACTGTATCAGCAATAGGTAGGCAATAAAAGATATTGGGGAAAAGACTGAAAAGCCAGATAGTATTAGGCCAGGGAAACCATTAGAATAAAAATACAAACTTCTCAAGTACCAAAAAAAATTATCAATACAAGAACAAAGAACATACATCTTGAAGAGAAATGAACATAGCTAATACAACAAAATACACATACTTACAAATATGCCAGAATTAAGACTAAAATTGTCAGTCATATCAATAAATGTGAGTGTACTTAACTATTAAAAGAAAGAGGCTTTCAATTTGGCAGAAAATGAGACCCCATTCCATGATGTATACAAGAGACATGCCTAAAACAAGATGATTCTGAAAGACTAAAAGTGAAAGAGTAGGTACAGGTACACCAGGCAATACAAACACACAAACAAAAACGGAGGGATAGCTGACAAAGTAAATATAACAAAGAAGGAAATTTTTCATGCTCTAAGCCACAAATCACAATGCAGATATAACACTTATGAATACTTAATGTACTAAATAACAGAGAAACAGACTTTATGAAGCAAAGCTACAGTATATGCAAAGATTCAAAACCCTAAACACAATAATTGAAGACATATACATCACATCTAGTATAGGCCAATCACATGGACAAAAAGTGAAGAGATAAAACATTTAAATAAGATTTAAATAAATCTATAAAGAAAATATTATGAACTTATATTTAACTCTATACCCTGAAATACAGGATACAAATTCTTCATCCAGGGATTCCCCAGCCTGAACCCACTTCAGCTTAGGTGTTGTGCCAGGGCACCCACTGCATTAGAGCCCAGGGGCCACACCAACCTGCACCCATGTCAGCTATACTTGCCCCTCCAAGGTGCCCACTGACAGCCACAGCTCCAGTCAGCCAATGAAAGTCATCAAGCCCAACAGAGGGGATGACCATACACAAGACCATTCCTTCAAGTTTAGGAGAAGTAGATGTTCTGTCTAATCCATAGAAACAAACATAGAAGTCAAGCAAAATAAGGAGAAGCCAGAAGCCACACAGCACAAAAACTGGCTGCCTAACTTGCTTACACTAAGCCTCACACCCTGTACTTTGGTGGGACTACCTTTCTCAGTCACTTTTGCCTCAGTCCCAGCATGATGAGTCCCTCCCCCAGAAGGTCAGCACAAACCCCTCCTGACACCATGTCTCCTGACCAGGGAGTTCTTCAGGGCCTCAGTTCTAATGGAGGTGGTGTCAGCTCTCATTTCACAAGCAGACCAGAGCACACCTAGTTCAAACTTGCCACATTAGGCCAGGGAACAAATACTGCCCACAGCAGGCAAGGAGATGACATACTACATATTGAAAACCTTAAATACACCACCAAAAAAATATTAGAAGTAATAAGTGAATTCAGTAAAGTTCAGAATAAAAAAATAACATGCAGAAAGTGGTAATGTTTTTATACACTAATAACAAAGCAGCACATGAGAAAGTAATAAAATAATTCCATTTATAATTGCACTAAAAAGAATGAAATACCTAGGAATAAACATAACCAAGGAGGTAAAAGACCCATGCCCTGAAAACTATAAAACACTGATGAAAGAAATTGAAGATGAAAATATCTCTTACATAATGCTGTCTTGAAGCTGTTAACCTGAATTGGAAGAGTCATCCCTGGACTACGGTTTGGTACCTAGACCCTACAATCCAGAAACTGCACTATTCGGTATTTACCCAAAGCATACCAAAATACAGATTTCAAGGGATACATGCATCTCAATGTTTAAACCAGCATTATCAACAATAGCCATACTGTGGAAAGAGCCCAAATCCATCAACTAATGAATGGATAAGAAGATGTGGTGTATATATATGATAGAATATTACTCACCATCAAAAAACAATAAAATCTTGAGAGGAGGAGAAAAATGGCATAGGAATAGGAAACCTAAATTTTGTTTGGTCCCAGGAATAAACCTAGATAGGGATCAAACCATTCTGAACACCTACGAACTCAATAGGAGATCAAAGAAAAGAATAGCAACAACTCTCTGAACAGAAAAGCGACCACTTTCTGGAAGGTAGGACATACGGAGAAGTGAATCCGAGGCTATATTCAGGAAGATAGACCACGGGGGGAGGAAGCCTCTGTCAGGCACTGCCAGCAAGTGATAGAGCAGCAGAGCACAAAATTGGAACTTTTAGAAGTCGCTCCGCTGAGGGACGTCACTCCAGTGGCTAAGCGGGGGGTGGAACCCTCGCTGGTACAGTGTGATCTCAGGACCCTCAGGGTCAAAGAAAGACCAGGGGTGCCTGAGTGTGGCAGAGCTCCCAAGTATCGGATCCGGGAAGCCGGCTGCAGAGAGGGAGCTGAGGAGCGGGCTCTCAGTTTGGGCTTGCCATAAACTGTGATCTGTGGCACAGTCAGGCCACTGCTCTTCCAGCAGGGACCCAACAAGTGGCAGATCCAGGAAGACTCCCCTTCCTTCCCCGAGAGGAGAGGCACAGGAGCACACCACAGGAATCTGCTGAGTTTGGAGAGTCCACTCGGGGTCAGGTGCCAGAGATAGGAATGCTAGGTCACAGGCTGGGTGAGCACGGAGTGAGGACAGAGACAGGGGAGACAGGAGTGATTGACTGCTTTTCTCTGGGGGCACATTGAGGAGTGGGGCCTGGAGTTCTCAGCCACTCTGGGGCTGAGATTGGGAGGCTGCCATTTTCACTCTCCTCCTCCAAAGCTGTATGGAAAGTTTGCAGGGAACAAAAGCTACGGAGAGCAAAACTGAGCAGATTACTTAGCCTGCCCCGGCAAGGGTGGGGCAATTCCACATCAGGCAAAGACATTTGAGAATCACTGCAACAGACCCCTCCACCACAAGATCAGCAAGAACAGCTATTTACCAATCAATGAGAAAGGCAGAACATGAGCACGAGGGAAATACAGCACATAGAATTCATGGCTTTTTCCCCCCGATTCTTTAGTCATTCAAAGTTAATTTTTTGAATTTTCTTTTTTTTTTTTTGAATTTTTCTTCTTCCCTTTTTCAAACAACATCTTATCAACCCCTTATCAAAAATCTTTTTTATTTTTCATTTTTAGAGAAATATTCTATCCGTTCATCTTATTTTTGGTATATATATAAGTTGTTCTCTCGTTAAAATTTTGTGATACAGTTTCTTCTAACAGACCAAATATATACACTAAATCTCTAGTGTATGGCTTTGTTCTACTCCCCTGCCTGATAACATTCTCTCTCCCTTCTTTTTTTAATTTCTCTCCTTTCTTTTTTCAGCCAACTTCTTATCTTTTCAATACCTTTTATAAAATCTTTTATAATTTTCATCTTTACACTCATATTCCATCCCTTCATCGTATTTACCCTTATTTTTATACATATATAAGCTTTTCATTCTTGAAAATTAAGGGCGACAGTTTCTTCTAACAGACCAAAATAATCCCAAAATCCAGTGTGTGGCACTGATCTATTCACCAGCCTGATCAAATATGATCATATTCTTTTTTTTTTTTTTACCTTTTTCTTTTTTCTTTCATTCTCTTTGTTTTCCCCTGGTTTCAGATCTCTTCTGATTTGTTTAGTGTACATTTTTCTGGGGTTGTTTTTACCCTGTTAGCATTTTGTTCTCTCATTCATCTATTCTCCTCTGGACAAAATGACAAGACGGAAAAAAATCACCTCAAAAAAAAAGAACAAGAGGCAGTACAAACTACTAGGGATCTAATCAATACGGACATTAGTAAGATGTTGGGACTAGAGTTCAGAATAACGATTATACAGATACAAGCTGGGCTTGAAAAAAGCATGGAAGATACTAAAGAAACCCTTTCTGGAGAAATAGGAGAACTAAAATCTAACCAAGTTGAAATCAAAAAGGCTATCAATGAGGTGCAATAAAAAATGGAGGCTCTAATTGTTACGGTAAATGAGACAGAAAACATAATTAGTGATATAAAAGACTAAATGATAGAAAATAAAGAAGCTGAGAAAAAAGGAGACAACTACTGGATCATGCGGGCAGAACACAAGAGATAAGTGATACCATAAGACAAAACAATATTAGAATAATTGGGATCCCAGAAGAAGAAGAAAGAAAGAGAGGGGCAGAACATATATTAGAGAAAATTATAGCAGAGAACTTCCCTAATTTGGGGAAGGAAACAGGCGTCAAAATCCAGGAGGCACAGAGAACCCCCCTCGAAATCAATAAAAATAGGTCAACACCCTGACATCTAATAGTAAAACTTATGAGTCTCATAGACAAAGAGAAAATCCTGAAAGCAGTTTGGGACAAGAGATCTATAACCTACAGTGGTAGATTAGATTGCAACAGACCTATCCACAGAGACCTGGCAGGCCAGAAAGGACTGGCATGATATATTCAGAGCACTAAATGAGAAAAATTTATATGCACCCAAGAATACTATATCCAGCTAGGCTGTCATTGAAAATAGAAGGAGAGATAAAAAGCTTCGAGGACAAACAAAAACTAAAGGAATTTGCAAACACAAAACCAGCCCTACAAGGAATACTGAAAGGGGTCTTCTAAGCAAAGAGAGAGCCTAAAAGCAACATAGACCAGAAGGGAACACAGACAATATACAGTAACAGTCACCTTACAGGCAATACAATGGCACTAAATTCCTATCTTTCAATAGTTACCCTGAATGTAAATGGGCTAAACGCCCCAATCAAAAGACACAGGCTATCAGATTGATTAAAAAAACAAGACCCATCAATATGCTGTCTGCAAGAGACTCATTTTAGATACAAAGGCACCTCCAGATTGAAAATGAGGGGGTGGAAAACCATTTATCATGCTAATGGACACCAAAAGAAAGCTGGGGTGACAATCCTTATATCAGACAAATCAGATTTTAAACCAAAGACTGTAATAAGAGATGAGGAAGGACACTATATCCTACTTAAAGGGTCTAAATAACAAGAAGATCAAACAATTGTAAATATCTATGCCCCTAACATGGGAGCAGCCAAATATATAAGCCAATTAAACACAAGAGCAAAGAAACACATCAAAAACAATACAATAATAGTAGGGGACTTTCATACCCCCCTCACTGAAATGGACAGATCATCTAAGCAAAAGATCAACAAGGAAATAAAGACTTTAAATGACACAGACATATTCAGAACATTCCATCCCAAAGCAACAGAATACACATTCTTCTCTAGTGCTCATGGAACATTCTCCAGAATAGATCACATCCTAGATCACAAATCAGGTCTCAACCAGTACCAAAATATTGGGATCATTCCCTGCCTATTTTCAGACCACAATGCTTTGAAAATAGAACTCAATCACAAGAGGAAAGTCAGAAAGGACTCAAATACATGGAGACTAAAGAGCATCCTACTAAAGAATGAATGGGTCAACCACGAAATTAAAGAAGAATTAACAATATTCATGGAAACAAATGAAAATGAAAACACAACTGTTCAAAATCTTTGGGATACAGCAAAGGCGGTCCTAAGAGGAAAGTATATAGCAATACAAGCCTTTCTCAAGAAACAAGAAAGGTCTCAAATAAACAACCTAACCCTACACCTGAAGGAGCTGGAGAAAGAACAGCAAATAAAGCCTAAACCCAGCAAGAGAAGAGAAATCATAAAGATCAGAGCAGAAATCAATGAACTAGACACCAAAAGAACAGTAGAACAGATCAACGAAACTAGGAGCTGCTTCTTCGAAAGAATTAACAAGATTGATAAACCCCTGGCCAGACTTACCAAAAAGAAAAGAGAAATGACCCAAATAAATAAAATCATGAATGAAAGAGGAGAGATCACAACCAACACCAAAGAAATACAAACAATTATAAGAACATATTATGAGCAACTCTATGCCAGCAAATTAGATAACCTGGAAGAAATGGATGCATTCCTAGAGATGGATCAACTACCAAAACTGAACCAGGAAGAAATAGAAAACCTGAACAGACATATAACCACTAAGGAAATTGAAGCAGTCACCAAAAATCTCCCAACAAACAGGAGCCCAGGGCCAGATGGCTTCCCAGGGGAATCCTACCAAACATTTCAAGAAGAATTAATACCTATTTTTCTGAAACTGTTCCAAAAAATAGAAATGGAAGGTAAACTTCCAAACTCATTTTATGAGGCCAGCATTACCTTGATCCCAAAACCAAAGACCCCATTAAAAAGGAGAATTACAGACCAAGATCCTTGATGAACACGGATGCAAAAATTCTCACCAAAGTACTAGCCAATAGGATCCAACAGTACATTAAAAGGATTATTCACCATGACCAAGTGGGATTTATCCCTGGGCTGCAATGTTGATTCAACTTCCGCAAATCAATCAATGTGATACAATACATTAATAAAAGAAAGAACAGGAACCATATGATCCTCTCAATATGCAGAAAAAAGTATTTGACAATGTATACCATCCTATCTTAATGAAAACTCTTCAGAGTATAGGGATAGAGGGTACATACCTCATTATCATAAAAGCCATCTATGAAAAACCCACAGCGAATATCATTCTCAATGGGGAAAAACTAAGAGCTTTCCCCCCTAAGGTCAGGAACACAGCAGGGATGTCCACTATCACCACTGCTACTCAACATAGCGCAGGAATTCCTAGCCACAGCAATCAGACAACAAAAAGAAATCAAAGGCATCCGAATTGGCAAGGAAGAAGTCAAACTCTTACTCTTCACAGATGATATGATACTTTATGTGGAAAACCCCAAAGACTCCACCCCAAAACTGCTAGAACTCATACAGGAATTCAGTCAAGTGGCAGAATATAAAATCAATGCACAGAAATCAGTGGCATTCCTATACACCAACAACAAGACAGAAGAAAGAGAAATTAAGGAGTCAATCCCATTTACAATTGCACCCAAAACCATAAGATACCTAGGAAGAAATCTAACCAAAGAGGCAAAGGATCTGTACTCAGAAAATTATAAAATACTCATGAAAGAAATTGAGGAAGACACAAAGAAATGGAAAAACATTCCATGCTCATGGATTGGAAGAACAAATATTGTGAAGATGTCAATGCTACCTAGAGCAATCTACACATTCAATGCAATCCCCATCAAAATACCATCCACTTTTTTCAAAGAAATGGAACAAAGAATCCTAAAATTTGTATGGAACCAGAAAAGACCCCGCATGGCCAGAGGAATGTTGAAAAAGAAAAGCAAAGCTGGGGGCATCACAATTCCGGACTTCAAACTCTATTACAAAGCTGTCATCATCAAGACAGTATGGTACTGGCACAAAAACAGACACATAGATCAATGGAACAGAGAGCCCAGAAATGGACCCTCAACTCTATGGTCAACTAATCTTTGACAAAGCAGGAAAGAATGTCCAATGGAACAAAGACAGTCTCTTCAACAAATGGTGTTGGGAAAATTAGACAGCCACATGCAAAAGAATGAAACTGGATCATTTCCGTATACCACACACAAAAATAGACTCAAAATGGTTGAAAGACCTCAATGGGAGACAGGAGTCCATCAAAATCCTAGAGGAGAACACAGGCAGCAGCCTCTTTAACCTCAGCCACAGCAACTTCTTCCTAGAAACATCGCCAAAGGCAAGGGAAGCAAGGGTAAAAATGAACTATTGGGACTTCATCAAGGTAAAAGCTTTTGCACAACAAAAGAAATGGTCAACAAAACCAAAACACAAATGACAGAATGGGAGAAGATATTTGTAAATGACATATCAGATAAAGGGCTAGTATCCAAAATCTATAAAGAACTTCTTAAACTCAACACCCAAAGAACAAATGATCAAATCAAGAAATGGGCAGAACATTTGCAATGACGTGGATGGAACTGGAGGGTATTATGTTGAGTGAAATAAGTCAAACAGAGAAAGACATGTATCATATGATCTCACTGATATGAGGAATTCTTAATTGCAGGAAACAAACTGAGGGTTGCTGGAGTGGGGGGTGGGGTGGGAGGGATCGGGTGACTGGGTGATAGACACTGGGGAGGGTATGTGCTCTGGTAAGCGTTGTGAATTGTGCAAGACTGTTGAATCTCAGATCTGTACCTCTGAAACAAATAATGCAATATATGTTAAGAAAAAAAAAAAGAAGAAGAAGGTAGCGGGAGGAGAAGAATGAAGGGGGGAAATCGGAGGGGTAGACGAACCATGAGAGACGATGGACTCTGAAAAACAAACAGGGTTCTAGAGGGGAGGGGGGTGGGAGGATGGGTTAGCCTGGTGGTGGGTATTGAGGAGAGCACATTCTGCATGGAGCACTGGGTGTTATGCACAAACAATGAATCATGGAACACTTCATCTAAAACTAATGATGTAATGTATGGGGATTAACATAAAAAAAAAACAAACTATCAGAGGGGGCGAAGCAAGATGGCGGAGGAGTAGGAGACCTGGATTTTGTCTCCTCTCCGGAATTCAGCTGGATAGGGATCAAAGCAATCTGAACACCTACGAACTGAACAGGAGATCGAAGAAAAGAAGAGCAACAACTCTCTGAACAGAAAAGCGACCACTTTCTGGAAGGTAGGAGGTGTGGAGAAGTGAATCCGAGGCAATATTCGGGAGGATAGACGGGGGGGGAGGGGCCTCCGGCGGCCGCTTCTGCAAGTGATAGAACCACGGAGCACAAAATCAGAATTTTTAGAAGTCTGCTCCGCTGAGGGACATCACTCCGGTGGCTAAGCGGGGGGTGGAACCCTCGTGGGACAGTGTGGTCTCAGGACCCTCAGGGTCACAGAAACCGGGGGTGTCTAAGTGCGGCAGAGCTCCCAGGTATCGGAGAGGGGAAGCCGGCTGCAGAGACAGAGCCCAGGCGCGGGCTCTCAGCTCAGGGTTGCCATAGACCATTATCCAGGGCACAGTCAGGCCCCTGCTCCCCCAGCAGGGACCCAACAGGTGGCAGATCCGGGGAGACTCACCTTCTTCCCCCGGGAGGAGAGGTGCGGGAGCGCACTGCAGGAATCTGCTGGGTTTGGAGACTCCACAAAGGGTCGGGTGCCAGAGATAGAAACGCGCGATCACAGGCTGGGTGAGCATAGAGTGTGGCCGGAGAACGGGGAGACAGGGGTGACTGGCGGCTTTTCTCTGGGGGCTCATTGAGGAGTGGGGCCACAAGTTCTCGGCTCCTCTGAGGCAGAGATTGGGAGGCCTCCATTTTCACTCTCCACCTCCAAAGCTGTACAGAAAGCTTGAAGGGAACAAAAGCTCCGGAGAGCAAACCCAAGCAGATTACTTAGTCCGGACCGGGCAAGGGAGGGGCAATTCCACCTCCCGCAAAGACTTTTGGAAACCACGGCAACAGGCCCCTCCCCAGAAGATCAGCGAGAACAGCCAGCCAAGACCAAGTTTACTGATCAATGAGAATGTCAGACCTCCAGAGCTGGGGGAATACTGCACGTAGGATTCATGGCTTTTTTACCATGATTCTTTAGTCTTTCAAAGTTAATTTTTTTTAACTTTTCGCTTTTTCTTGAATTTTTCTTATTCCCTTTTTCAACCAACATCTTATCAATCCCTTTTTTAAAAAAACATTTTTATTTTTCATTTTTAGAGTCATATTCTATCCCTTCATAGTAGTTACCCGTATTTTTGGCATATATACATAAGTTGTAATCTCTTTAAAATTTTGAGATAGTTTCTTCTAACAGATCAAAATATACCCTAAATCTCTAGTGTATGGTTTTTTTCTACTCCCCTGCCTGATCACATTCACTCCCTTTTTTTTTCTCTTTTTTTTAAATCCTCTTCTTTCTTTTTTCAAACAACTTCTTATCAATTCCTTTTATAAAATTTTTTATAATTTGCATCATTACAGTCATATGCCATCCCTTCATCATATCAACCCTTATTTTTGTACATATATAAGTTTTTCTTTCTTTAAAATTTTGGGAGGCACTTTCTTCTAACAGACGAAATACACCCAAAATCTAGTGTGTGGCACTGATCCATATACCAGCCTGATCATATTTGATCACATTCTGGTTTTTTTGTTTTGTTCTGTTTTTGTTTGTTTTTATCTTTATCTTTTGCTTTTCCTTTTTTTTTTTTTTTCTTTTCTCTACTTTCCGTTTCTTTTTCCACTGCTTCAGGTCTTTTCTGATATGTTTACAGTATATTTTCTGGGAACGTTGTTAACCTGTTAGCATTTTGTTCTCTCATTAATCTATTCTCCTCTGGACAAAATGACAAGATGGAAAAAATCACCTCAACAAAATGAACAAGAGGTAGTACCGACTGCCAGGGACCTACTCAATACAGACATTAGTACAATGTCAGATCTAGAGTTCAGAATCATCACTTTAAAGATACTAGCTGGGATTGAAAAAAGCATGGAAGTTATTAGAGAAACCCTTTCTGGAGAAGTAAAAGAACTAAAATCTACCCAAGTAGAAATCAAAAAGGCTATTAATGAGGTGCAATCAAATATTGTGGCGCTAACTGCTAGGATAAATGAGGCAGATGAGAGAATCAGTGATATAGAAGACCAAATAATGGAAAATGAAGAAGCTGAGAAAAAGAGAGATAAACAACTACTGGATCACGAGGGCAGAATTCGAGGGATAAGCGAAGCCATAAGACGAAACAACATTAGAATAACTGGGATCCCAAAGAAGAAGAAACAGAGAGAGAGGGGTAAAAGGTATATTGGAGCAAATGATAGGAGAGAACTTACCTAATTTGGGGAAGGAAACAGGCATCAAAATCAGGAAGCACAGAGAACCCCTCTCAAATTCAATAAAAATAGGCCAACACCCCGACATGTAATAGTAAAACTTACGAGTCTCAGAGACAAAGAGAAAATCCTGAAAGCAGCTCGGGATAAGAGCTATGTAACCTACAATGCTAGAAACATTAGATTGGGAACAGACCTATCCACAGAGACCTGGCAGCCAGAAAGGACAGGCAGGATATATTCAGAGCACTAAATGAGAAAAATAGGCAGCCAAGAATGCTCTATCCAGCTAGGCTGTCATTGAAAATAGAAGGAGAGATAAAAAGTTTCCAGGACAAACAAAAACTAAAGGAATATGCAAACACAAAACCAGCGCTACCAGAAATATTGAAAGGGGTCCTCTACGCAAAGAGAGAGCCTAAAAGCAACATAGAACAAAAAGGAACACAGACAATATACGGTAACAGGCACCTTACAGGCAATACAATGGCACTAAATTCCTATCTTTCAATAGTTACCCTGAATGTAAATGGGCTAAATGGCCCAATCACAAGGCACAGGCTATCAGACTGGATTAAAAAACAAGACCCATCGATATGCTGTCTGCAAGATACTCATTTTAGATGCAAAGGCACCTCCAGATTGAAAGTGAGGGGGTGGAAAACCATTTTCCATGCTAATGGACACCAAAAGAAAGCTGGGTGGCAATCCTTATATCAGACAAATTAGATTTTAAACCAAACACTGTAATAAGAGATGAGGAAGGACACTATATCCTACTTAGAGGGTCTATCCAACAAGAAAATCTAACAATTGTAAATATCTATGCCCCTAACATGGGAGCAGCCAATTATATAAGGCAATTAATAACAAAAGCAAAGAAACACATTAACAACAATACAATAATAGTGGGGGGCTTTAACACCCTCCTCACTGAAATGGACAGATCATCTAAGCAAAAGATCAACAAGGAAATAAAGACTTTAAATGCACACTGGACCAAATGGACTTCACAGACATATTCAGAACATTCCATCCCAAAGCAACAGAATACATTCTTCTCTAGTGCCCATGGAACATTCTCCAGAATCGATCACAAACTAGGTCATAAATCAGGTCTCAACCGGAACCAAAAGATTGCGATCATTCCGTGCCTATTTTCAGACAACAATGCTTTGAAACTAGAATTCAATCACAAGACAAAAGTTGGAAAGAACTTAAATACATGGAGGCTAAAGAGCATCCTACTGAAGAATGAATGGGTCAACCAGGAAATTAAAGAAGAATTTAAAAAATTCATCGAAACCAATGAAAATATATTCATAACTGTTCAAAATCTTTGGGATGCAGCAAAGGCAATCCTAGAGGAAAGTATATAGCAATACAAGCCTTTCTCAAGAAACAAAAAAGGTCTCAAGTACACAACATAACCCTACACCTAAAGGAGCTGGAGAAAGAATAGCAAATGAAGCCTAAACCCAGCAGGAGAAAACAAATAATAAAGATCAGAGCAGAAATGAATGAAATACAAACTAAAAGAATAGTAGAACAGATCAACGAAACTAGGAGCTGGTTCTTTGAAAGAATAAACAAGATTGACAAACCCCTGGCCAGACTTACCAAAAAGAAAAGAGAAATGACCCAAATCAAAAAAATCATGAATGAAAGAGGAGAGATCACAACCAACACCAAAGAAATACAAACAATTATAAGAACATATTATGAGCAACTCTATGCCAGCAAATTAGATAACCTGGAAGAAATGGATGCATTCCTAGAGATGGATCAACTACCAAAACTGAACCAGGAAGAAATAGAAAACCTGAACAGTCCTATAACCACTAAGGAATTTGAAACAGGCATCAAAAATCTCCAAATGAACAAAAGCCCAGGGCCAGATGGCTTCCCAGGGGAATTCTACTAAACATTTCAAGAAGAATTAATACCTATTCCTCTGAAACTGTTCCAAAAAATAGAAATGGAAGGAAAACTTCCAAACTCATTTTTTGAGGCCACCATTACCTTGATCCCCAAACCAGATGAAGACCCCACCAAAAAGGAGAATTAGAGACCAATATCCCTGATGAACATGGATGCAAAAATTCTCACCAAAATACTAGCCAATAGGATCCTACAATACATTAAAAGGATTATTCACCACGACCAAGTGGGATTTATGCCTGGGCTGCAAGGGTGGTTCAACATCTGCAAATCAAACAACGTGATACAATACATTAACAAAAGAAAGAACAAGAATCATATGATCCTCTCAATAGATGCAGAAAAAGCATTTGACAAAGTACAGCATCCTTTCTTGATCAAAACTCTTCAGAGTATAGGCATAGAGGGTACATACCTCAATATCATAAAAGCCGTCTATGAAAAACCCACAGCGAATATCATTCTCAATGGGCAAAAACTAAGAGCTTTCCCCGTAAGGTCAGGAACACAGCAGGGATGTCCACTATCACCACTGCTATTCAACATAGTATTAGAAGTCCTAGCCACAGCAATCAGAAACAAAAAGAAATCAAAGGCATCCAAATCGGCAAAGAAGAAGTCAAACTCTCACTCTTTGCAGATGATATGATACTTTATGTGGAAAACCCCAAAGACTCCACCCCAAAACTGCTAGAACTCATACAGGAATTCAGTCAAGTGGCAGGATATAAAATCAATGCACAGAAGTCAGTGGCATTCCTATACAGCAACAACAAGACAGAAGAAAGAGAAATGAAGGAGTCGATCCCATTTACAATTGCACCCAAAGCCATAAGATACCTAGGAATAAATCTAACTAAAGAGGCAAAGAATCTCTACTCAGAAAACTATAAAATACTCATAAAAGTAATTGAGGAATACACAAAGAAATGGAAAAACGTTCCATGCTCATGGATTGGAAGAACAAATATTGTGAAGATGTCAATGCTACCTAGAGCAATCTACACATTCAATGCCATCCCCATCAAAATACCATCCACTTTTTTCAAAGAAATGGAACAAATCATCCTAAAACTTGTATGGAATCAGAAAAGACCCCGAATAGCCAGAGGAATGTAAAAAAGAAAAGCAAAGCTGGCGGCATCACCATTCTGGACTTCCAGCTCTATTACAAAGCTGTCATCATCAAGACAGTATGGTACGGGCACAAAAACTGACACATAGATCAATAGAACAGAATAGAGAGCCCAGAAATGGACCCTCAACTCTATGGTCAACTCATCTTTGACAAAGTACGAAAGAATGTCCAATGGAAAAACGACAGTCTCTTCAACAAATGGTGTTGGGAAAATTGGATAGCCACATGCAGAAGAATGAAACTGGACCATTTCCTTACACCACACACAAAAATAGACTCCAAATGGTCGAAGGACCTCAATGTGAGACAGGAATCCATCAAAATCCTAAAGGAGAACACGGGTAGCAACCTCTTCGACCTCAGCCACAGCAACTTCTTCCTAGAAACATCGCCAAAGGCAAGGGAAGCAAGGGCAAAAATGAACTATTGGGACTTCATCAAGATAAAAAGCTTTTGCACAGCAAAGGAAACAGTCCACAAAAACAAAACACAACCGACAGAATGGGAGAAGATATTTGCAAATGACATATCAGATAAAGGGCTAGTATCCAAAATCTGTAAAGAACTCATCAAACTCAACACCCAAAGAACAAAGAATCCAATCAAGAAATGGGCAGAAGACATGAACAGACATTTTTCCAGGGAAGACATCCAAATGGCCAACAGACACATGAAAAAGTGCTCAATATCGCTCGGCATCAGGGAAATCCAAATCAAAACCTCAATGAGATACCACCTCACACCAGTCAGAATGGCTAAAATTAACAAGTCAGGAAATGACAGATGTTGGCGGGGATGCGGACAAAGTGGAACCCTCCTACACTGTTGGTGAGAATGCAAGCTGGTGCAGCCACTCTGGAAAACAGAATGAAGGTTCCTCAAAAAGTTGAAAATACAGCTACCATATGATCCAGCAATTGCACTACTGGGTATTTACCCCAAAGTTACAAAAGTAGGGATCCGAAAGTGTATGTGCATGCCGATGTTTATAGCTGCAATGTCCACAATAGCCAAACTGTGGAAAAAGCCAAGATGTCCATCGACAGATGAATGGATAAAGAAGATGTGGTATATATACACAATGGAATATTATGCAGCCATCAAAAGGAATGAGATATTGCCATTTGCAACGACGTGGTGGAACTGGAGGGTATTATGCTGAGTGAAATAAATCAAAAAGAGAAAGACATGTATCATATGACCTCACTGATATGAGGAATTCTTAATCTCAGGGAACAAACTGAGGGTTGCTGGAGTGGGGTGGGAGGGATGGGGGGACTGGGTGATAGACACTGGGGAGGGTATGTGCTCTGGTAAGCGCTGTGAATTGTGCAAGACTGTTGAATCTCAGATCTGTACCTCTGAAACACTAATGCAATATATGTTACAAAAGAAAAAAAAAGAAGAAGAAGAACGTATCAGGAGGGGAAGAATGAAGGGGGGGAAATCGGAGGGGGAGACGAACCATGAGAGAAGATGGACTCTGAAAAACAAACTGAGGCTTCTAGAGGGGAGGGAGGTGGGATGATGGGTTAGCCTCGTGATGAGTATTGAGGAGGGCACATTCTGCATGGAGCACTGGGTGTTATGCACAAACAATGAATCATGGAACACTACATCTCAAAACTAATGATGTAATGTATGGGGATTAACATAACAATAAAAAAATAAAAGCAAAAAAAATTATCAGAAATATTTAGGTTGCTGAGATAAAAGCTGGTTTAACTTAAAATATTCTAATTACAAACTCCATCATTTTCTCCTTGGTGAGTATTTGGAAAGACTTATAGACTTGGGCTTTTTTCATTCACTCAGTAAAATATGAAATATAAAAGTCAGGTAAAAGATGACATTGCAAAAGTTCTAAAATCTTACCTCCATCAGAACAAAGAGTGCTGCAAAGAATAGAAGAGTTGCCCATTCCACTCGGTGTAGAATTATCTCAAAATCATGAATATCAGCTAAAATTAGCAACCAGATAGCACCCAGAATAGCAATCCACCCTGAAAAACAAGTAAGTGGGCATATAGACACAGATGTAGTTCAATTGTTAACACACTGAGTTTTTATCTTATGATTGCTTGCTTTGTTGAAGAAAATTTATATTCTGCAAACTGAACATATTCAAAATGTACAATTTATATTTTGGTTAATGTATATACCCACAAAACCAATAATACAATCAAGACAATGAAAACATTCACTACCCCCAGCAATTTACTAATGTTTGCATTCTTGTATCCTCTCTATCTCCCCCTGTAACCCCACCCTACCCCCAGGAACTATACATGTCTTTTTTTTTCACTATAGTTTATATTTTCTCTATTTTCTATAAATGCAATCATACAGCATTCATTCTTTTGTCTGACAGCTTCCACTTCAACACAACAATTTTAAAATTCTTCAATATTGGTTTGTGGATCAATAGTTCATTACTTTTTATTGTTTAGTAATATGCCATAGTATGGCTATGGGATGATGTACATATCTATTCACTGTTGATGGGACAATTGGATTACTTCCATTATTTGACTATTACAAACAAATGTGCTATCATATACAATTATCTATCTATGCATGTGTTTTCAGTTCCCTTGGATAAATACCTAGGAATGGAATAGTTGATCATATGATAGGTTAATATTATAGAATATTTATGTTTTAAGAAACTGTGAAATTGCTTTCCAAAATGGTTGTAACATTTTATAACACCACCAGCAGTATCAGAATTTGTTACCCCAGATTTTCAACACTGGGTCAGCCTTTTTTAATGTTTGACATTCCGATGAGTATGAAGGGTATTTATTGTGGTTTCAAATTGCATTTCTCTAAAGGCTAATGATGTTGAGTGTTTTTCATGTAGCTATTTGCCATCTACAGATATTCTTTTGTGAAGTTTTTGTTCAAACAGTCTGCTCATTTTTTTTAATGAGTAGGGCAAATAAGACCCAAAATAAGTAGAAGAAAAGAAAGGGTAAGGATTGGAGCAGAAATCAGTGAAATAGGAAGTAGAAAAATAGTAGAGCAAAGCAATGGCACCAAAATTTGGTTCTTAGAGAAAATCAAGAAGTTGATAAACCTTAGCCAATTTGAATAGGACAAAATATGAGAGGACAAAATTTAACAATATCAAGAAAAAGAACAGTGACATGACTATAAATTCTATAGACATAAAAAGAGTACTACTTTGGGGTGCCTGGGTGGCTCAGTCACTTAAGTGTCCAACTCTTGATTTTGGCTCAGGTCATGATTTCAGGGTCATGCGATCAAGCCCCTCTTCAGGCTCCTCTTTCTCCCTCTGCCCTCCCCCCCCACCAGCTCGCCTGCTCTCTCTCTCTAAAATAAATACATAAATCTTCAAAAAAAAAAAAAAGAGTACTGGAGCAAGATGGAGGAGGAGTAGGAGACCTGGATTTCGTCTGGTCCCACGAATTCAGCTGGATAGGGATCAAACCATTCTGAACACCTACGAACTCAACAGGAGATCAAAGAAAATAGCAACAACCCTCTGAACAGAAAAGCGACCACCTTCTGGAATGTAGGACTTGTGGAGCAGTGAATCCGAGGCGATATTCGGGAGGATAGACAGCAGGGGAGGTGCCTCCGTCGGCTGCTTCTGGCAAGTGATAGAGCAATGGCGGACCACAAAATCAGAACTTTTAGAAGTTGGCTCCGCTGAGGAACATCACTCCAGTGACTAAGCAGGGGGTGGAACACTCGCTGGGACAGTGTGGTCTCAGGACTCTCGGGGTCACAGAAAGACCAGGGGTGCCTGAGTGCAGCAGTGCTCCCAGGTATCAGAGAGGGGAAGCCAGCTGCAGAGACAGAGCTGAGGCGTGGGCTCTCAGCTCAGGGTTGCCATAAACCATGATCCAAGGCACAGTCAGGCCACTGCTTCTCCAGCAAGGACCCAAGAAGCGGCAGTTCCGGGGAGACTCACCTTCCTCCCCCAGGAGGAGTGGCATGGGAGCGCACCACAGGGAGCTGCTGGATTTGGAGACTCCACACGAGTTGGGTGCCAGAGATAAAAATGCTCAGTCACAGGCCAGGTGAGCACGGAGTGCGGCCGGAGACCGGGGAGACAGGAGTGATTGACTGCTTTTCTCTGGGGGCTCACTGAGGAGCAGCGCCCCAAGTTCTTATCTCCTCTGGGACAGAGATTGGGAGGCTGCCATTTTCACTCTTCTCCTCCAAAGCTGTAGGAAAGCTTTCAGGGAACAAAAGCTGCTGAGAGCAAACTCGAGCACATTACTTAGCCTGGACCCAGCAAGGGCGGACAATTCCGCCTCTGGCAAAGACATCTGGGAACCACGGCAACAGGCCCTTCCCCCAGAAGATCAGGAAGAACAGCCAGCCAAGACCAAGTTTACCGATCAATGAGAATGGCAGAACTCCAGCGCTAGGGGAATACTGCGCAAAGAATCCATGGCTTTTTCACCATGATTCTTTAGTCTTTCAAAATTAATTTTTTTAACAGTCTTTTCTTTTAATTTTTCTTTTTCCCTTTCTCAACCAAAATCTTATCAATCCCTTTTTTAAAAAACATTTTTATTTTTCATTTTTAAAGTCATATTCTATCCCTTCATAGTAGTTATCCTTATTTTTGGCATATATAAATAAGTTGTTCTCTCTAAAATTTTGAGATACAGTTTCTTCTAACAGATCAAAATATACCCTAAATCTCTAGTGTATGGCTTTGTTCTAGTCTCCTGCCTGATCACATTCTCTCCTTTTTTTTAAATCTTCTTCTTTCTTTTCTCAAGCAACTTCTTATCAATTACTTTTATAAAATTTTTTATAATTTTTATCTTTACAGTCATCTTCCATCCCTTCAGCCTATCAACCCTTACTTTTGTACATGTGTAAGTTTTTCTTTCTTTAAAATTGTGGGAGTCACTTTCTTCTAACAAACCAAAATACACCCAAAATCTAGTGTGTGGCACTGATATATGTACCAGCCTGATTATATTTGATCATATTCTGTTTTGTTTTGTTTTCTTTTGTTCTGTTTTTGTTTGTTTTTTTCTTTTTCTTTTTTCTTTTTTTCCCTTTCTTCTCCCCCGGTTTCAGGTGTTTTCTGATTTGTTTAGAGTATATTTGCTGGAAACGTTGTTACCCTGTTAGCATTTTGTTCTCTCATTCACCTATTCTCCTCTGGACAAAATGACAAGATGGAAAAAATCACCTCAACAAAAAGAACAAGAGGTAGTACCGACTGCCAGGGACCTACTCCATACGGACATTAGTACGATGTCAGATCTAGAGTTCAGAATCATCAGTTTAAAGATACTAGCTGGGCTTGAAAAAAGCATGGAAGTTATTAGAGAAACCCTTTCTGGAGAAGTAAAAGAATTAAATCTAACCAAGTCGAAATAAAAAAGGCTATTAATGAGGTACATTCAAAAATGGGGGCACTAACTGCTAGGATAAATGAGGCAGAAGAGAGAATCAGTGCTATAGAAGACCAAATGATGGAAAATAAAGAAGCTGAGAAAAAGAGAGATAAACAACTCCTGGATCATGAGGGCAGAATTCGAGAGAGAAGCAATACCATAAGCCAAAACAGCATTAGAATAATTGGGATCCCAGAAGAAGAAGAAAGAGAGAGGGGCAGAAGGTATAATGGAGCAAATTATAGCAGAGAACTTCCCTAATTTGGGGAAAGAAACAGGCATCAAAATCCAAGAGGCACAGAGAACCCCTCTCAAATTCAATAAAAATAGGTCAACAATCCAACATCTAATAGTAAAACTTACGACTCTCAGAGACAAAGAGAAAATCCTGAAAGCAGCTCCGGAGAAGAGATCTGTAACCTACAATGGTAGAAACATTCGATTGGCAACAGACCTATCCACAGAGACTAGTAGGACAGAAAGGACTGACATGATATATTCAGAGCACTAAACGAGAAAAATATGCAGCCAAGAATACTCTATCTAGCTAGGCTGTCATTGAAAATAGAAGGAGAGGGGCGCCTGGGTGGCTCAGATGGTTAAGCATCTCCCTTTGGCTCAGGTCATGAACCGAGGGTCCTGGGATCGAGCCCCCCATTGGGCTGCCTGCTCAAGTGCGGAGCCTGCTTCTCCCTTTCCCTCTGCCATTCTCTCCACTTGTGCTCTCTGGCTCTATCTCTCTGTCAAAAATAAATGAAATCTTAAAAAAAAAAAAAAAAACGAAAATAGAAGGAGAGATAAAAATATCCCAGGACAAACAAAAACTAAAGGAATTTGCAAACACGAAACCAGCCCTACAAGAGATATTGAAAGGGATCCTCTAAGCAAAGAGAGAGCCTAAAAGCAACATAGACCAGAAAGGAACACAGACAATATAAAGTAACAGTCACCTTACAGGCAATACAATGGCACTAAATTCCTATCTTTCAATAGTTACCCTGAATGTAAATGGGCTACATGCCCCAATCAAAAGACACAGGCATCATATGATCTCACTGATATGAGGAATTCTTAATCTCAGGAAACAAACTGAGGGTTGCTGGAGTGGGGGGTGGGGTGGGAAGGATGGGGTGACTGGGTGATAGACACTGGGGAGGGTATGTGCTCTGGTAAGCGCTGTGAATTTTGCAAGACTGTTGAATCTCAGATCTGTACCTCTGAAACAACGCAATATATGTTAAAAAAAAAAAAAAAAGAAGAAGAAGAAGAAGGTA
>NC_058411.1:116036521-116066743 GCF_002201575.2 Neomonachus schauinslandi | reverse complement strand
AAAAAAAAAAAAAAAAAAAAAAAAAAAAGACACAGGCTATCAGATTGGATAAATAAGAAGACCCATCGATATGCTGTCTGCAAGAGACTCATTTTAGACCCAAAAACACCCCCAGATTTAAAGTGAGGGGGTGGAAAACCATTTTCCATGCTAATGGACATCAAAAGAAAGCTGGGGTGGCAATCCTTACATCAGACAACTCAGATTTTAAACCAAAGACTGTAATAAGAGATGAGGAAGGACACTATATCATACTTAAAGGGTCTATCCAACAAGAAGATCAAACAATTGTAAATATCTATGCACCTAACATGGGAGTGGCCAATTATATAAGGCAATGAATAACAAAAGCAAAGAAACACATTGACAACAATACAATAATAGTGGGGGACTTTAATGGACAGATCATCTAAGCAAAAGATCAACAAGGAAATAAAGACTTTAAATAACACAGTGGACCAAATGGACTATACAGACATATTCAGAACATTCCATCCCAAAGCAACAGAATACATTCTTCTCTAGTGCCCATGGAACATTCTCCAGAATCGATCACAAACTAGGTCATAAATCAGGTCTCAACCAGTACCAAAAGATTGGGATCATTCCCCACCTATTTTCAGACCACAATGCTTTGAAACTAGAACTCAGTCACAAGAGGGAAGTTGGAAAGAACTCAAATACATGGAGGCTAAGGAGCATCCTACTGAAGAATGAATGGGTCAACCACGAAATTAAAGAAGAATTTAAAAAATTCATGGAAACCAATGAAAATGAAAACACAACTGATCAAAATCTTTGGGATGTAGCAAAGGCAGTCCTAAGAGGAAAGTATATAGCAATACAAGCCTTCCTCAGGAAACAAGAAAGGTCTCAAATACACAACCTAACCCTATACCTAAAGGAGCTGGAGAAAGAACAGCAAATAAAGCCTAAACCCAGCAGGAAAAGAGTAATAATAAAGATCAGAGCAGAAATCAATGAAATAGAAACTAAAAGAACAGTAGAACAGATCAACGAAACAGGGAGCTCATTCTTTGAAAGAATTAACAAGATTGATAAACCCCTGGCCAGACTTATAAAAAGAAAACAGAAATGACCCAAATCAACAAAATCATGAATGAAAGAGGAGAGATCACAACCAACACCAAAGAAATACAAACAATTATAAGAACATATTATGAGCATCCTGGAAGAAATGGATGCATTCCTAGAGATGTATTAACTACCAAAACTGAACCAGGAAGAAATAGAAAACCTGAACAGTCCTATAACCACTAAGGAAATTGAAGCAGTCATCAAAAATCTCCCAACGAACAAAAGCCCAGAGCCAAATAGCTTCCCAGGGGAATTCTACCAAAAATTTAGAGAAGAATTAATACCTATTCTTCTGAAAATGTTCCAAAAAATAGAAATGGAAGGAAAACTTCCAAACTCATTCTATGAGGCCACCATTACCTTGACCCCAAACCAGATAAATACCCCATCAAAAAGGAGAATTACAGAACAATATCCGTGATGAACATGGATGCAAAAATTCTCACCAAAATACTAGCCAGTAGGATTCAACAGTAGCCAAAGGGATTATTTGGCTACAACAGTAGCCAAAAGGATTATTCACCACGACCAGGTGGGATTTATTCCTGCACTGCAAGGTTGGTTCAACATGTGCAAATCAATCAATGTGATACAATACATTAACAAAAGAAAGAACAAGAATCATATGATCCTCTCAATAGATGCAGAAAAACCATTTGACAAAGTACAGCATCCTTTCTCGATCTAAACTTTTAGAGTACAGATATAGAGGGTACATACCTCAATATCATAAAAGCCATCTATGAAAAACCTACAGCAAATATCATTCTCAATGGGGAGAAACTGAGAGCTTTCCCGATAAGGTCAGGAACACAGCAGGGATGTCCACTATCACCACTGCTATTCAACATAGTGCAGGAATTCCTAGCCACAGCAATCAGACAACAAAAAGAAATCAAAGCATTGAAATCAGCAAAGAAGAAGTCAAACTCCTACTGTTTGCAGATGATATTATACTTTATGTGGAAAACCCCAAAGACTCCACCCCAAAAATGCTAGAACTCATACAGGAATTCAGTAAAGTCGCAGGATACAAAACCAATGCACAGAAATCAGTGGTGTTCCTATACACCAACAACAAGACAGAAGACAGAGAAATTAAGGAGTTGATCCCATTTACAATTGCACCCAAAGCCATAAGATACCTAGGAATAAATCTAACCAAAGAGGCAAAGAATCTGTACTCAGAAAACTATAAAATACTCATGGAAGAAACTGAGGAAGACACAAAGAAATGGAAAAATGTTCCATGCTCATGGATTGGAAGAACAAATATTGTGAAGATATTAATGCTACCTAGTGCAATCTACACACTCAAAGCAATCCCCAACAAAAGACCATCCACTATTTTCAAAGAAATGGAACAAATAATCCTAAAATTTGTATGGAACCAGAAAAGACCCCAAATAGCCAGAGGAATGTTGAAAAAGAAAAACAAAGCTGGCGGCATCACAATTCCGGACTTCAAGCTCTATTACAAAGCTGTCATCATCAAGACAGTATGGTACTGGCACAAAAACAGACACATAGATCAATGGAACAGAGAGCCCAGAAATGGACCCTCAACTCTATGGTCAACTCATCTTTGACAAAGCAGGAAAGAATGTCCAATGGAAAAACGACAGTCTCTTCAACAAATGGTGTTGGGAAAATTGGACAGCCACATGCAGAAGAATGATACTCGACCATTTCCTTATACCACTCACAAAAATGGACTCCAATGGTTGAAAGACCTCAATGTGAGACAGGAGTCCATCAAAATCCTAAAGGAGAACACAGGCAGCAACCTCTTCGACCTCAGCTGCAGCAACTTCTTCCTAGAAACATTGCAAAGGAAAGGGAAGCAAGGGCAAAAGAACTATTGGGACTTCATCAAGATAAAAAGTTTTGCACAGCAAAAGAAACAGTCAACAATACCAAAAGACAACTGACAGAATGGGAGAAGATATTTGCAAATGACATATCAGATAAAGAGCTAGTATCCAAAATCTGTAAAGAACGTCTTAAACTCAACACCCAAAGAACAAATGATCCAATCAAGAAATGGACAGAAGACATGAAAAGACATTTCTGCAAAGAAGACATCCAAATGGCCAACAGACACAAGAAAAAGTGCTCAATGTCACCCGGCATTAGGGAAATCCAAATCAAAACCTCAATGAGATATCACCTCACACCAGTCAGAATGGCTAAAATTAACAAGTCAGGAAACGACAGATGTTGGCAGGGATGAGGAGAAAGGGGAACCCTCTTACACCGTTGGTGGGAATGCAAGCTGGTACAGGCACCCTGGAAAACAGTATGGATGTTACTCAAAAAGTTGAAAATAGAGCTGCCGTACAATCCAGCAATTGCACCCTGAAGTATGGGCCTGAAGGTGTACGTGCACCCAGATGTTTATAGCAGCAATGTCCACAATAGCCAAACTGTGGAAAGAGCCAAGATATCTATCCACAGATGAATGTATAAAGAAGATTTGGTATATATATACAATGGAATATTATGCAGCCATCAAAAGGAATGAAATCTTGTCATTTTCAATGACATGGATGGAACTGGAGGGTGTTATGCTGAGCGAAATAAGTCAATCAGAGAAAGACATGTATCATATGACCTCACTGATATGAGGAATCCTTAATCTCAGGAAACAAACTGAGGGTTGCTGGAGTGGTGGGGGGGTGGGAGGAATGGAGTGGCTGGGTTATAGAGATTGGGGAGGGTATGTGCTATGGTGAGCACTGTGAATTGTGCAAGACTGTTGAATCACAGTTCTGTACCCCTGAAACAAATAATACAATATATGTTTAAAAAAAAAAAGAAGAAGATAGCAGGAAGGGAAGAATGAAGGGGGGTGGAAATCAGAGGGGGAGATGAACCCTGAGAGACGTTGGACTCTGAAAAACAAACTGCGAGTTCTCGAGGGGAGGGGGGTGGGAGGATGGGTTAACCTGGTGATGGGTATTAAAGAGGGCACGTTCTGCATGGAGCACTGGGTGTTATACACAAACAATGAATCATGGAACACTACATCAAAATGTAATGATGTAATGTATGGGGATTAACATAACAATTAAAAAAATTAAAGAAAAAAATGTACTATACTAATTTTCTATATCTGCCATAACAAATTACCACATATGTATTGGCTTAAAATAAAACCTACTTCTTAAATCACAGTTTTCACACGTCAGAAGTATGGTGGGCTCAGCTATGTTTCTGACTAGAGCATCATTAAGGTAAAATCAATATGGCGGCATTCCTGGTGCTGAATTCCTTTCTGGAGGCTCTAGGAAAGAATCTGCTTTCTTATTCATTCAAGTTGTTAACATAATTCAGTTCCTTGCAGCTGTAATCCTGAGGCCCCAATTTCCTCACTGGCTGTCACCCAGGAGTTTTTCTCTCTTCTAGAGGTCACCCCCATTCCCTGGGTCAAGACCCCCACCCTCATCTATCATCAAAGCCAGCCAATAGTAGGTCAAGTCCCTCTCATACTTCAAATCTCTTTTGCCTCTTCTTCTGTTTCATCTCTCTAACTGACTCTTCTGTCTTTCACTTCTACTTTAAGGGCCCATGTGATTACATTGGGCACACTTAGATAATCAAGGAAAATCTTGTATTAAGGTTTGTAACCTTAATTCTATCTGCAAAGTCCCTTTGCCACACAACATAACACATACAAACATTAACAACAGGAATTAGAGTATAGACACCTTTGAGGGGCCACATATGGATTAATTTGGAAAGAGCATTTTAACAATGTGGGGTCTTCTGATCTATGAACTTGGTATGTATCTCCATTTATTTAGGTCTTCTTTATAAAGGTTTTCCTAAGAATGTTCTGTAGAAATCCCAGCCATCTTTTGTGTTGAAATTAACAAACTGATTCTGAAATTCATATGGGAATGCAAAGGACCTAGAATAGCCAATACAACCTTGAAATAGAAGAGAAAAGTTGAAGAACACACATTATCTCACATTAAGACTTATTAGAAAGCTACAATAGTCAAAACAGTGTAGTATTGCCTGAGTATAATCAATTTGATCAATGAAGAATCCAAAAATACACCTATACATTCCTGGCCAATTGATTTTCAACAAAGGTTCAGTGACAGTTCAGTGAAGAAATAGTAGTTTTTTATACAAATGTTGCTGGAGCAATTGGATATCCACATGCAAAAAAAAAAAATTGTTTTACTTTGATCTGTTCATTAAATCACATATAAAAGTTAACTAAGTGGATCATATGCCTAATGGAAAATTTACAACTATAAAATGTTTAGAATAAAATATAGAAAAGTCTCTTTGTCCCTGGGAAACTTTCTTGGATACAACACTAAAAGCATGATGTATAAAAGGAAATTTTCATTAATTGGACTTCATGTTTCTCAAAACTCACTGTTAAGTAAACACAAAGACAAGCCACAGACTAGGAGAAAACTTTGCAAATGATCTATCTCATAAAGCACTCAGCATACCCGAATATATTCCTCAAAATTTTCAAAACCCAACAATAACAAACAACTCCATTAAAATGGAGAATATTTTGAAAAGGCACCTCACCATAGAATATATAAGGATGGAATATAAGCACATGCAAATATGTTCAATATCACTAATCATCAGGAAAATGCAAAGCAAAACCATACCTTACTACATACCTTAGAATGTGTAATAATAAAAACCAGACCAAACTAAGTATGGACAAAGATATGGAGGAATTGGAAATCTCACATACTGCTAATGGATTTGTAAAATGTTACAACCACTTTGGAAAACAGCCTAGCAATCTTTAAAAACATTGCCCATAATCTACCAAATGATTCCACTTGTAGGTATTAACTCAAGAGAAATTAAAGCATACGATGAAAGAAGGAATTGAACACAAATGTTCATTGTAGTTTCAGTCATAATAGTCAAAAACTAGAAATGATCCAAATACACAACAGGTGAATCGATATACGAATTGTGGCATATTCAACCCATAGTATACTATTCGGCCAATAAAAAGGAAGGAATTATTGATGTACACTACCACATGGATGAATCTCATAAGAATTATCCTGATAAAAGAAGTCAGACTTAAAAAATTACATATTATACAAACCTTTTACATAAAACTCTAGAAAATGCAAATAGCAGGGATTGATAAACTATAGTTCATGGGTCAAATCTGGCCCAATTCCTGTTTTTGTAAATAATTTTTTATTGGAACACATCCATAGTGATTCATGTATATATTTTCTGTGGCTGCTTTAGCACAACAGCAGCATTCAGTATTTGTGGTAGTATTTGTGTATGGCCTACATTGTTTCAAATATTTAATATCTCTGGCCCTTTTCAGAACAGTTTGCCAAACCCGGATCAATAGTGACAGAAAACAGATCAGATTGCCTGGGGAGAAACTGGTGAGGGGAAGATGGCAGCAAAGTAAGAGGACCCTACGCTTACATCATCCCACAAATACAACTAGATAACTATCAAATCATCCTAAATACCCCCAAAATCGACCTGAACACTAGCAGAACAAACTCCAAAACTAAAGATAGAGAAGAGGCCACATCAAAGAATGTAGGAAGTGCAGAGACATGGCTTGGGAGAGAAGCGGATCATGGTGACTGAGATGGGAAGGGAGCCACAGTCATGGAAAAGGGCAAGAGACAGACTAGCACACAGGGGAACTCATATTGAGAAGAGGAATCCCCATAGCAATTGGCTTGAAAATGAGAGGGGCTGAGTTTTTTGAATTCTTGCAGAGCGGGGCTTAAAGCCTGGAATGTTAAAAGTCAGTGGACTTGGTTGGGATTGAGCCTGGAGGGCACTGGGGCCACTCTTGGAAAGAAGGCCAGACAAACATCCCACAGACATACAGTGTGGAAAAGACTATCTGAAGAGTGCCTGGGGCACAAAATAGAAAGGTTATTTGCTCAACTCAGAGCATGTCCCAAAGAGGCAGTGTTCATGGAGAGACCCCTCTGGGAACAAAAAACTGGCAGGCCTCATTTTCCTTCCCCATCCCTCAGCATTAGCACGGAGCCACCTGCAGGAAGCAGAGCAGCACTGACACTCACCACCTCACTTGCTTACAACAAGCCCTGCCCCCAACTGTGCTGCAGTGGAACTGCCCTTCCCAGTCCATGCTTGCCCCAGTCCCAGCACCGAGAGTCCCCTAACCCCAGAAGACTGGTACAAACCCCTGCATACACCATGTCTCCTGATCTGGGAGTCTTGCAGGACCTTGGTTCCAGCAGCAGTGGTAAGAGGTCCCATTTCACAAGCAGATCAAAGCACAACTAGTTAAAACTTGCCATATTCAGCTCAGGGACCAAACACTGCCCATAACAGAAAAAGAGCTTCTGAATATGACTAGCCTAAAGGATAAAATAGCCAGGACACAAAAGCAGAGTGCATGCAGCACACATTGGACACACTTACTGAAGCACCAGGCCCTGGGGAACAGGGGACACTACAAGGTAGGGCAATACAGGACATCTTCTTCATAAGGCCATTACCCTCTAGAACAAGAGAAATATCTGACTTTTGCAGCACATAGAAACAGGCACAGAGACTTAGACAAAATGAGAAGATATGAAAATTGTCCCAAATGAAAGAACAGGACGAGGCCATGGCCAGAGATCTAAGCAAAACAGATATAAGTAACATGCCTGATGGAGTATTTAAAGCAATGACCATAAGGATACTCACTGGACTTGATAAAAGAGTGGAAGACATCAGTGAGACTCTTAACACAGAGATAAAAAGGAATCAGAGAGGAAGAGTGCAATATTGCACTTTTAGAATACATTTATTGCACTTTTAGAATACATTTATTGCATATTTAGAAATATATTTGATACAATGAATAACAGGCTGGAAGAGGCAGAGGAATGAATTAATGACCTAGAAGACACAGTAATGGAAAGTAATCAAGCTGAACAAAAGACAGGAAAAAATAATTATTCAAAGTGAGAATAGACTTAGAGAACTCAGTGACTCCATCAAATGTATTAACATTCATATTATAAGAGTCCCAGAAGAAGAAGAGAGAGAAGCAGGGAAGAAAATTTACTTAAAGAAATAATAGCTGGGGGCACCTGGATGGCTCAGTCATTAAGTGTCTGCCTTCGGCTCAGGTCATGATCCCAGGGTCCTGGGATTGAGCACCACATCGGGCTCCCTGCTCAGCGGGAAGCCTGCTTCTCCCTCTCCCACTCCCCCTGCTTGTGTTCCCTCTCTCGCTGTCTCTCTCTCTCTCAAAAAAAATAAATAAAATCTTAAAAAAAAAAAAGAAAGAATAGCTGAAAACTCCCCTAATCTGGCAAAGGAAGCAGATATCCAAATCCGGGAGGCACAAAGAAACCCAACAAAAATCAATGGATAAATTCCTAGAAACATATAAACTACCAAAAGTGAAACAGGAAGAAATAGAAAACATGAGCAGACTGATAACCAGCAAATAATTGAATCAGTAATCAAAAAACTTCCCACAAACAAAAATCCAGGGCCAGATGGCTTCACAGGTGAATTCTACCAAACATTTAAAGAATAATTAATACCTATTCTTCTCAAACTATTCCAAAATAATAGAAAAGGAAGACTTCCAAATTCATTCATGAGGCCAGAATTACCCAGATACCAAACCAGATAAAGATTCCACTAAAAAAAGAGAAATACAGGCCAATATCCATTATTAACATGAATGCAAAATTTCTCAATTAAAATACCAGCAAACTGAACCTAACATTACATTAAAAAAATCATTCACCACGATCAAATGGGATTTATTCCTGGGTTTCAAGGGTGGTTCAATATTCACAAATCAATCAGTGTGATACACCACACAAATTAAGGAAATGATAAGAACCATACGATCATTTTGTTAGATGCAGAAACAGCATTTGAAAAAGTACATCCATTCATGATTAAAACAAAAGAAAACAAAACAAAAAACCTTCAACAAAGAAGGCTTAGAGGGAATATACCTCAACATAATAAAGGCCATCCATGAAAAACCCACAGCTGAGATCATCCTAAATGGAGGAAAACTGAGATCTTTTCCACTCCAGTCAGTAACAAGACAAGGATGTCCACTCTCATTACTGTTATTTAACATAGTACTGGAAGTCTTAGCCACAGCAATCAGACAACAACAAGAAACAAAAGGCATCCAAATCAGCAAAGAAGAAGTAAAACTTTCACTATTTGCAGATGACATCATGCTCTATGTAGAAAACTAAAAAGACTCCAGCACAAAAATAGCTAGAACTGATACACAAATTCAGTAAACTCACAGGATAGAAAATCAATGTACAGAAACTTGTTACATTTCTTTACACCAATAATGAAGCAGCAGAAACAGAGGAATCAATCTCATTTACAATTGCACCAAAAACCATAAGATACTTAGGAATAAACCTAACCAAAGAGGTGAAAGACCTGTACTCTGAGAACTATAAAACACTTATGAAAGAAATTGAAGATGACACAAAGAAATAGAAAGGCATTCCATGCTCATGGATTGGAAGAACAAACATTGTGAAAATGTCTATATTCCAAAAGCAATCTACAGATTCAATACCAATAGCATTTTTCACAGAGCTAGAACAAACAACCCTAAAATTTGTGTGGAAACATAAAAACCCCAAATAGCCAAAGCCATCTTGAAAAAGCAAAGCAAAGCTGGAGGCACC
This sequence comes from Neomonachus schauinslandi, assembly GCF_002201575.2. Classification (NCBI taxonomy): domain Eukaryota; kingdom Metazoa; phylum Chordata; class Mammalia; order Carnivora; family Phocidae; genus Neomonachus; species Neomonachus schauinslandi. The sequence goes on along the minus strand of NC_058411.1, from coordinate 116,056,958 downwards.
ATAATTCAGGACTTCAAGTTATATTACAAACCTATAGTAATCAATACAGTATGTGACACAATATGTGTCATAAAAGTAGACACATAGATCAACAGAATAGAACAAAAACCCAAAAACAAACCCAGAACTCTAAGGTCATTTAACCTTCAACAAAGCAGGAAAGAATATGCAATGGAAAAAAGTCTCTTCAACAAATGGTGTTGGGAAAACTGGACAGCAACATGTAAAAGAATGAAACCAGACCACTTTCTTACACCATACACAAAAATAAATTCAAAATGGATGAAAGACCTAAATGTGAGACTTGAAACCATCAAAATCCAAGAGAACACAGGCTGTAAATTCTTTCCTATTGGCCATAGCAACTTTTTACTAGATATGTCTTCTGAGGCAAGGGAAACAAAAGTAAAAAATAAACTATTGGGACTTCTTCAAAATAAAAACCTTCTTCACCATGAAGAAAACAATCATCAAAACTAAAAGGCAACCTATGGAATGGGAGAAGATACTTGCAAATGACATATCTGATAAAGGGTTAGTAACCAAACTATATAAAGAACTTATAAAATTCAATACCCAAAAGTGAATAATCCAATTAAAAAGTGGGCATATATATGGTGGAATATTACTCAGTCATAAAAAGAATGAAATCTTGCCATTTACAATGACATGGATGGAGCTAGAGAACATTATGCTAAGCAAAATAACTCAGCCAAAGAAAGACAAATACCATATGATTTCATTGATATGTGAAATTTAAGAAACAAAACAAGCAAAGGGAAATAAAAGAGAGAGGCAAATCAAGAAACGGACTCTTAACTATAGAGAACAAACCAATAGTTGTAGGAGAGGAGGGAGATGGTGGGGTGGGTTAAATGGGTGATGGGAATTAAGAAGTGTATTTGTGATGAGTACCAGGTAATATATGGAAGTGCTGAATCACTATTTTGTATATCTGAAACTATTATTACACTGTATGTTAACTGAGTTTTTAAATAAAAACTTTTTTAAAAGTTTATATGTGAATGTTGGAGAGGTTGTGGAGAAAGGGGAACCCTCTTACGCTGTTGGTGGGAAGGCAAGTTGTTACAGCCACTTTGGAAAACAGTGTGGAGGTTCCTCAAAAATTTAAAAATAGAGCTATCCTATGACCCAGCAATTGCACTCCTGGGTATTTACCCCAAAGACGCAGATGTAGTGAAAAGAAGGGCCATATGCACCCCAATGTTCATAGCAGCACTGTCCGCCATAGCCAAACTGTGGAAAGAGCCAAGATGCCCTTCAACAGCTGAATGGATAAAGAAGATGTGGTCCATACATACAATGGAATATTACTCAGCCATCAGAAAGGATGAATACCCAACTTTTACATCAACATGGATGGGACTGGAGGAGATTATGCTAAGTGAAATAAGTCAAGCAGAGAAAGTCAATTATCATATGGTTTTGCTTATTTGTGGAACATAAGGAATAGCATGGAGGACATTAGAAGAAGGAAGGGAAAAATGAGGTGGGGGGAATTGGAGGGAGAGATGAACCATGAGAGACTATGGACTCTGAGAAACAAACAGGGTTTTAGAGGGGAGGGTGGTGGGGGGATTGGTTAGCCCAGTGATTGGTATTAAGGAGGGCACGTACTGCATGGAGCACTGGGTGTTATACGAAAACAATGGATCGTGGATCACCACATCGAAAACTAATGATGTATTGTATGGTGACTAACGTAACATAATAAAATAAAAAAACAAAATAAATAAAAAAAAATAAAAGTTTATATGTGTTGATTGATTCCAATTCTTTCTATTACCCTTATCCTACCTTTGAGAGCTTTAGATAATTTTCTGGAAAATAACAATTATTGCATGTGACCTCTGGAATTTGAAGATATATCCTAACTACCTCTTGTGGTACCCTGTACCTATTATCCTTCCTTATATATGTCTTCCAAAATGTACCCACTTCTATAATCTTGCAAGATCAGTCTTCTCACAATGTCAGAGAAAAGTCCTATTCATCTGGTCCTCTCTGAGTGTCTTCTTAACCTGAACTCTTTTGTATGTCACTCTTGGATGCTTGCTCTGTGCCAGGCTCTGAGCTTAAAGGTTATGGGTGGAAATGTAAGCAAGAAACCACTGTGAATTTTAAGGGATTCACCATCCTGCAGAGAACACACATAGTAAGCAAAGAGTTGTATATGATGTGTGTGTACATACAAATCATTAGGAAGCCCTCACAGTGAGGAACAAAATGTGGTGATTGAGAGATTTCACCAACAAAAAAGATGATATTCAGGCAAAATCTTAGAGGATGAGTAAGTTTTTCAGGTGAAGAGGGAAAGGGCATTCAAGATAAAGGTAAAGCATATCTGAGGACAGAGCATCAAGAAGGAAGATGTCAAAGTGACATCAACAAAATGGTGGATGGGCAGCTCCAAGCTCTGGTCCTGTATCAAAAATCAAATAGAAATGGATGATGGATATTAAGGAGAGCACTTGTTAGGTTGAACACTGGGTGTTATATGTAAGTGATGAATCACTAAATTCTACTCCTGAAACCAATATTACACTATATGTTAACTAATTAGAATTTAAATAAAATTTTAAACAAAAAAAAATCAAACTGAAACTGTTTATTTTTAAGATTTTATTTATTTATCTGAGAAAGAGAGAGAGAATGAGCAGAGAGAAGAGGCAGAGGGAGAAGTAGGCTGCCTGCTGAGCAGGGAGAGCAGAGAGCCTGATTGTGGGGCTCGATCTCAGGACCCTGGGATCATGACCTGAGCTGAAGGCAAGGGCTTAACGACTGAGCCACCCAGGCGCCCCCAAACTAAAACTGTTAAGACCAAAATTTTCAGAACTCTATAAAATAGTCAAAGGCTTAGAACAACCAAAAAAATTGAATCAAGAAAAAGACAATTTCAAAATGGTAGGAAAGCTTTGTGGCATTTTTATTTGCCCCTTTCAATGCCTCCCCAGCAACTCAGTAGTCTTGAAATGGTGGCAGCATGTGTTCCCAGTGTGAGACTTATCCCTAGGTCAGAGAGAGCAGGGCAGACCTTGTTCATAAATTATTGTCTTTATTTTAATCTGAGTGGAGGCTATCTGAAGGACTCATACAAAGCACTCATTTCTGTTTCACCTAATTCAGAACTCAGGCCAGAAAAGTGGCAGGAATTGTTCAAAAATACTGCAAGCTAAATAACAATCCACAGAGGCCTGAGGAAAAGATTATGGTTAAAACACACAATAGGCAACCTGAGGCACAGAAGCAAAAGCTGGGAAATTATGACATTCAAAAGCAGTCATGTATTTGGGGGGATAAAGAAAGCCACATGCACGCCCAGAGAGAGATCCATGCTCAGAAAATGCTAGAGAATTCCCTAAGATTTCACCAGAAGGTTGATACCTAGTCTTAGTGCAATCCTGGTTAAGTGTGGAGGAGCTGTTTGTTTTTGTTTATTTAATTTTATTTTTTTTGGCTTTTAAGCTCCCGGCTTTCAAGGAAATTTCTTTTTTTTTTTTTTTATGTTCAATTAGCCAACATATAGTACATCATTAGTTTTTGATGTAGTGTTCAATGATTCATTAGTTGTGTATAACAACCAGTGCTCATCACAACACATGCCCTCCTTAATACCCATCACCTGGTTACCCTGTCCCCTCACCCCCTCCTTCTGTAACCCTCAGTTTGTTTCAAGGAAATTGCTATCAAAACACTAGCTGAACACATTAAGAAACAGATTTCATGGACGATACATGACAAGGAATATAGCCTTACCTCACACTGTTTATAAAAACTAACTCCAAATTGATCAATAACTGATATATAAGAGCTAAAACCATAAAATTCTTAGAAGAAAAGATAGAGGTAAGTCTTCATGACTTTGAATTTGTCAATGGATTCTTATATATGACACTAAATATAAAAGCAACATATGAAAAAATAGATAAACTGGGCTTCATCAAAATTAAAAACTCACTGGGTTTTATACGAAAACAATGAATCATGGATCACTATATCAAAAACTAATGATGTATTGTATGGTGACTAACATAACATAATAAAATTAAATTAAATTTTAAAAAAAGACATTACCAGGAGAGTGAAAAGACAACCTATGGAATAGGAGACAATATTTACAAATCATATATCTGATAACACGTAACACTTTACTATGGAGAATATATAAATACATAAAACTCAAAAGCAAAAGGACAAACAACCCAATCTTAAAAATGTACAAAGGACTTGAATAGACATTTCTCTGAAGATCTACAAATGTCCAATAAGCATATGAAAAGATGTTCATAATCATTAGCCCTTAGAGAAATGTAAATCAAAACCTCAATGAAATACCATTTCACCCCTAGTAGAATGATTATAACTAGGGGAAAAAACAAAAAATAACAAGTGTTGAAGAGGATGTGGAGAAGTTGGAACTCTTGTACATTGCTTGTAGGAATGTAAAATGGTACAACTGTTGTGGAAAACAATTTAGCAGTCCCTCAAAAAGCTAAACATAGAATAATTACCATATGACCCAGCAATTCCACTCCCAGGCATTACCCAAAAGAACTGAAATTAGGAACACAGATACCTGTATACCACTGTTAACAGCATCATTATTCACAATGGTCAAAAAGTAGAAATAACCCAAGTATCCATCAAAAACTGGCTGGGTAAACAAAATGTGGTATAGACACAAAATGGAATATTATTCAGCCATAAAAATGAATTAACTTCGGGGTGCCTGGGTGGCTCAGTTGGTTAAGCGACTGCCTTTGGCTCAGGTCATGATCCTGGAGTCCCTGGATCGAGGCCCGCATCAGGCTCCCTGCTCGGCAGGGAGTCTGCTTCTCCCTCTGACCCTCCCCCCTCTCATGTGCTCTCTCTCTCATTCTCTCTCTCAAATAAATAAATAAAATCTTTAAAAAAAATAAACAGGGGCGGAGCAAGATGGCAGAGGAGTAGGAGACCTGGATTTCATCTGGTCCAAGGAATTCAGCTGGTTAGGGATCAAAACATTCTGAACACCTACAAACTCAACAGGAGACTGAAGAAAAGAATAGCAACAACTCCCTGAACAGAAAAACGACCACTTTTTGGAAGGTAGGACGTGTGGAGAAGTGAATCTGAGGCGATATTCGGGAGGATAGATGTTGGGGGAGGGGGCCTCCATCTGCTGCTTCTGGCAAGAGATGGAGCAGCGGAGCATAAAATCAGAACCTTTAGAAGTTGGCTCCGCTGAGGGACATCACCCCAGTGGCTAAGCGTGGGGTGGAACCCTCGTGGGACAGTGTGGTCTCAGAACCCTCGGGGTCACAGAAACATGAGGGATGCCTGAGTGCAGCAGAGCTCCCAGGTATTGGAGCGGGGAAGCTGGCTGCAGACATGAGGGGAGGAGCAGGCTCTCAGCTCCGGGTTGCCATAAACCGTGATCCGCAGCACAGTCGGGCCCCTGCTCTTCCAGCAGGGACCCAACAAGCAGCAGATCTGGGGAGACTCCCCTTCCTCCCCAAGCAGGAGTGTCATGGGAATGCACCACAGGGATCTGCTGGATTTGGAGACTCCACACAGGGTCGTACCCCAGAGACAGAAACGCTTGGTCACAGGTTGGGTGAGCACAGAGTGCAGCCAGAGACCAGGGAGACGGGAGTGATTGACTGCTTTTCTCTGGGGCTCACTGAGGAGTGGGGCCCCGAGTTCTTGGCTCCTCTGGGGCAGAGATTGGGAGGCTGCCATTTCCACTCTCATCCTCCAAATCCGAACAGAAAGCTTGTGGGGAACAAAAGCTCCTGAGAGCAAACATGAGCAGATTACTTAGCCGGGACCAGCAAGGGCAGGGCATTCCACCTGCGGCAAAGACATTTGGGAACCACGGCAACAGACACCTCGCCCAGGAGATCAGCAAGAACTGCCAGCCAAGACCAAGTTTACCGATCAATGAGAATGGCAGAACTTCAGAGCTAGGGGAATACTGCACATAGAATTCATGGCTTTTTTACCATGATTCTTCAAAGTTAATTATTTTTAACTGTCTTTTTTTTTAAATTTTTCTTTTTCTCTTTTTCAACCAACATCTTATCAATCCCTTTTTTAAAAAACATTTTTATTTTTCATTTTTAGAGTCATATTCTATCCCTTCATACTAGTTACCCTCTTTTTTGGCATATATATATAAGTTGTTCTCTCTTTAAAATTTTGAGATACAGTTTCTTCTAACAGATCAAAACATACCCTAAATCTCTAGTGTATGGCTTTGTTCTAGTCTCCTGCCTTATCACATTCTCTCCCTTTTTTTTCTTTTCTTTTTTTTTTTAAATCCTATTCTTTCTTTTTTCAAACAAATCCTAATCTTATCAATTCCTTTTATAAATTCTTTTATAATTTTCACCTTTACAGTCATATTCCATCCCTTCATCATATTAACCCTTATTTTTGTATAAGTTTTTCGTTCTTAAAATTTTGGGAGGCACTTTCTCCTAACAGACCAAAATGCAACCAAAATCTAGTGTGTTGCACCTATCTATGCATCAGCCTGATCATTTTGATCATATGCTGTTTTTTTTTCTTTTGTTCTGTTTTTGTTTTTATCATTTTCTCTTTCTTTTTTTTTCTTCTTTTTCTTTTTTCTTTCTTTCCTTTCTTTCCCCCCGTTTCAGGTCTTTTCTGATTTCTTTAGAGTATATTTTCTGGGGACATTGGTACCCTGTTAGCATTTTGTTCTCTCATTCATCTATTCTCCTCTGGACAAAATGACAAGATGGAAAAAATCACCTCAACAAAAAGAACAAGAGGCAGTACTGACTTCCAGGGACCTACTCAATATGGACATTAGTACGATGTCAGAACTACAGTTCAGAATGATGATTTGAAAGATACTAGCTGGGCTTGAAAAAAACATGGAAGTTATTAGAGAAACACTTTCTGGATAAATAAAAGAATTAAATCTAACCAACACGAAATCAAAAAGGCTATTAATGAGGTGCAATAAAAAATGGGGGCGCTAACTGCTAGGATAAATGAGGCAGAAGAGAATCCGTGATATAGAAGACCAAATGATGGAAAATAAAGAAGCTGAGAAAAAGAGAGATAAACAACTACTGGATCACGAGGGCAGAATTCGAGAGACAAGCGAAGCCATAAGACGAAACATTAGAATAACTGGGATCCCAGAAGAAAAGAAAGAGAGAGGGGGGCAGGAGGTATATTGGAGCAAATTATAGCAGAGAACTTACCTAATTTGGGGAAGGAAACAGGCATCAAAATCCAGCAGGCACAGAGAACCCCTCTCAAAATCAATAAAAATAGGTCAACACCCCGACATCTAACAGTAAAACATATGAGTCTCAGAGACAAAGAGAAAATCCTGAAAGCAGTTTGGGACAAGAGATCTGTAACCTACAATGGTAGAAACATTCGATTGGCAACAGACCTATCCACAGAGACCTGGCAGGCCAGAAAGGACTGGCATGATATATTCAGAGCACTAAATGAGAAAAACAGGCAGCCAAGAATACTATACCCAGCTAGTCTGTCATTGAAAATAGAAGGAGAGATCAAAAGCTTCCAGGACAAACAAAAACTAAAGGAAATTGCAAACATGAAACCAGCCCTACAAGAAATATTGAAAGGGGTCCTCTAAGCAAAGAGAGACCCTAAAAGCAACATAAACCAGAAAGGAACACAGACAATACACAGTAACAGTCACCTTACAGGCAATACAATGGCACTAAATTCCTATCTTTCAATAGTTACCCTGAATGTAATGGGCTAAATGCCCCAATCAAAAGACACAGGCTATCAGATTGGATAAAAAAACAAGACCCATCGATGTGCTATCTGCAAGAGACTCATTTTAGACCCAAAGACACCCCCAGATTGAAAGTGAGGGGGTGTAAACCATTTACCATGCTAATGGACACCAAAAGAAAGCTGGGGTGCCAATCCTTAGACAAATTAGATTTTAAACCAAAGACTATAATAAGAGATGAGGAAGGACAGTACATCATACTTAAAGGGTCTATCCAACAAGAAGATCTAAAAGTTTTATATCTATGCCCCTAACATGGGAACACCCAATTATATAAGCCACTTAATAAGAAACTAAAAGAAACACATCGACATCAATTCAATAATAGTGGGGGACTTTAACACCCCCCTCACTGAAATGGACAGATCACCTAAGCAAAATATCAACAAGGAAATAAAGACTTTAAATGACACACTGGACCAAATGGACTTCACAGATATATTCAGAACATTCCATCCCAAAGCAACAGAATACACATTCTTCTCTAGTGCCCAGGGAACATTCTCCAGAATAGATCACATCTTAGGTCACAAATCAGGTCTCAACCGGTACCAAAAGATTGGGATCATTCCCTGCCTATTTTAGACCACAGTGCTTTCAAACTAGAACTCAATCACAAGAGGAAAGTCGGAAAGAACACAAATACATGGAGGCTAAGGAGCATCCTACTGAAGAATGAATGGGTCAACCACGAAATTAAAGAAGAATTTTAAAAATTCATCGAAACCAATGAAAATGAATACATAACTATTCAAAATCTTTGGGATGCAGCAAAGGCAGTCCTAAGAGGAAAGTATATAGCAATACAAGCCTTTCTCAAGAAACAAGAAAGGTCTCGAATACACAGCCTAACCCTACACCTAAAGGAGCTGGGGAAAGAACAGCAAATAGAGCCTAAACCCAGCAGGAGAAGAGAAATAATAAAGATCAGAACAGAAATCAATGAAATAGAAACTAAAAGAATAGTAGAACAGATCAATGAAACTAGGAGCTGGTTCTTTGAAAGAATTAACAAGATTGATAAACCCCTGGCCAGACTTACCAAAAAGAAAAGAGAAATGACCCAAATCAACAAAATCATGAATGAAAGAGGAGAGACCACAGCCAACACCAAAGAAATACAAACAATTATAAGAACATATTATGAACAACTCTGTGCCAGCAAAGTAGATAACCTGGAAGAAATGGATGTATTCCTAGAGATGTATCAACTACTAAAACTGAACCAGGAAGAAATAGAAAACCTGAACAGTCCTATAACCACTAAGGAAATTGAAGCAGTCATCAAAAATCTCCCAAAAAACAAAAGCCCAGGGCCAGATGGCTTCCCAGGGGAATTCTACCAAACATTTCAAGAAGAATTAACCCATTCTTCTGAAACTGTTAAAAAAAAAAAAGAAATGGAAGGAAACCATCCGAACTCGTTTTATGAAGCCACCATTACCTTGATCCCAAAAGCAGACAAATTCCACATCAAAAAGGAGAATTACAGACCAATATCCCTGAAGACCATGGATGCAAAAATTCTCACCAAAATACTAGCCAATAGGATCCAACAGTACATTAAAAGGATCATTCACCACGACCAAGTGGGATTTATCCCTGGGCTGCAAGGGTGGTTCAACATCCGCAAATCAATCAGTCTGATACAATACCCTAACAAAAGAAAGAACAAGAATCAATGATCCTCTCAATAGATGCAGAAAAAGCTTTTGACAAAGTACAGCATCCTTTCTTGATCAAAACTCTTCAGAGTATAGGCATTGAGGGTACATACCTCAATATCATAAAAGCCATTTATGAAAAACCTACAGTGAACATCATTCTCAATGGGGAAAAACTGAGAGCTTTCCCCCTAAGGTCAGGAACATGGCAGGGATGTCCATTATCACCACTGCTTTTCAACATAGTATTAGAAGCCTTAGCCACAGCAATCATACAACAAAAAGAAATAAAAGACATCCAAATCGGCAAAGAAGAATTCAAACTCTCACTGTTGGCAGATGATATGATACTTTATCTGGAAAACCCAAAAGACTCCACCCCAAAACTGCTAGAACTCATACTGGAATTCAGTAAAGTCGCAGGATATAAAATCAATGCACAGAAGTCAGTGGCATTCCTATATCCAACAATAAGACAGAAGAAAGAAATTAAGGAGTCGATCCCATTTACAATTGCACTCAAAACCATAAGATACCTAGGAATAAATCTAACCAAAGAGGCAAAGGATCTGTACTCAGAAAACTATAAAATACTCATGAAAGAAATTGAGGAAGACACAAAGAAATGGAAAAACGTTCCATGCTCATGGATTGGAACAACAAATATTGTGAAGATATCAATGCTACCTAGAGCAATCTACACATTCAATGCCATCCCCAACAAAATACCATCCATTTTTTTTCAAAGAAATGGAACAAATAATCCTAAAATTTGTATGGAACCAGAAAAGACCCCGCATAGCCAGAGGAATGTTGAAAAAGAAAAGCAAAGCTGGCGGCATCACCATTCCAGACTTCCAGCTCTATTACAAAGCTGTCATCATCAAGACAGTATGGTACTGGCACAAAAACAGACACATAGATCAATGGAACAGAATCGAGAGCCCAGAAATGGACCCTCAACTCTATGGTCAACTAATGCTCAACAAAGCAGAAAAGAATGTCCAATGGAAAAAAGTCTCTTCAACAAATGGTGTTGGGAAAATTGGACAGCCACATGCAGAAGAATGAAACTGGGCCATTTCCTTACACCACACACAAAAATAGACTCCAAATGGTTGAAAGACCTCAATGTGAGACATTGAGACATCCAAATCCTAAAGGAGAACACAGGCAGCAACCTCTTCAACCTCAGCCGCCGCAACTTCTTCCTAGAAACATCGCCAAAGGCAAAGGAAGCAAGGGCAAGAATGAACTATTGGGACTTCATCAAGATAAAAAGTTTTTGTACAGTAAAAGAAACAGTGAAGAAAACCAAAGAGAACTGACAGAATGGGAGAAGATATTTGCAAAAGACATATCAGATAAAGGGCTAGTATCCAAAATCTATAAAGAACTTATCAAACTCAACACCCAAAGAACAAATGATCCAATCAAGAAATTGGCAATAGACACGAACAGACAATTTTCCAAAGAAGACATCCAAATGGCCAACAGACACATGAAAAAGTGCTCAACATTGCTCAGCATCGGGGAAATCCAAATCAAAACCTCAATGAGATATCACCTCACACCAGTCAGAAGGGGTAAAATTAACAAATCAGTAAATGACAGATGTTGGTGGGGATGCAGAGAAAGCGGAACCCTCCTACACTGTTGGTGGGAATGCAAGCTGGTGCCCGCACTCTGGAAAACTGTATGGAGATTCCTCAGAAAGTTGAAAATAGAACTACCATAGGACCCAACAATTGCACTATTGGGTATTTACCCCAAAGATACAAATGTAGGGATCTGAAGGGGTACTTGCACCCTGATGTTTTTAGCAGCAATATCCACAGTAGCCAAACTATGGAAAGAGCCAAGATGCCCATTAACAGCTGAATGGATAAAGAAGATGTGGTATATATATACAATGAAAAACTATGCAGCCATCAAAAGGAATGAAATCTTGCCATTTCAATGATGTGGACTGAAGTGGAGGGTATTATGCTGAGTGAGATAAGTCGATCAGAGAAAGACGTATCATATGACCTCACTGATATGAGGAATTCTTAATCTCAGGAAACAAACTGAGGGTTGCTGGAGTGGTGGGGGGTATGAGGGATGGGGTGGCTTGGTGATAGACATTGAGGAGGGTATGTGCTATGTTGAGTGCTGTGAATTGTGTAAGACTGTTGAATCACCGACCTGTACCTCTGAAACAAGTAACACGTCATATGTAAAAAAAGAAGAAGATAGTAGGAAGGGTAAAATGAAGGGGGAGAAATCAGAGCGGGTGATGAACCATGAGAGACCATGGACTCTGAGAAACAAACTGAGGGTTCTAGAGGGTAGGAGGGTGGGAGGATGGGTTAGCCTGGTGATGGGTATTAAAGAGAGCACATATTGAATGGAGCACTGGGTGTTATATGCAAACAATGAATCATGGAACACTGCATCAAAAACTAATGATGTAATGTATGGTGATTAACATAACATAATAAAATTTTTTAAAAAACAATAAATCTGGTAATTCCACTTATGAAACCTCTCCAAAAGATAGTTTATTTCATATACACAGAAATGTAACTTAGTTTTTTTCTATCTGAAACCTTGCATCTTTTATATAGAACATATTGTCCATGTTCCTTGCTCTGGACATTATTCAGGACCTTTGATCAAAAGCAATACTCTTCTGATAAATCTATCACCTACAGTTAACATGAACTAACCTATATATCTTAAGCCACACAGGATGCATATCCGGAGAATATCTCAACAGTTATACACCTCCTATTTATCCTTACACCAGGAAACGTCACAAAAGGGCTATGTGTACTGGATGGAGTAAAAGCTACTCTGCCTGCCTCCCTTTGGTGAGGTATCTTGTGTGTATTGGCCATAAAATTGGCCACATGAGATTTATCACAAATAATCAAGGACTTTTAGTTTCACAGAAATATTGTGGTAGTCTATGGGGTAGTTCTAGACTTTAGACTTAGAACCTATTGTTTACTCAAGCATTGAGTCTCTAAGATGCAAGTCCCATGCCTCCTTCTAGGGAGCTCACAGTTCACAGTTGCATGAGCAGGTGGGAGAGGCAGCATGGGATGAGTTGGATTAGAAAGTTACATTAAACTGAGTCACCGAAGAGAACATATTCTGTTAACTATGCACAGGACAACTGCCTGGGACCAAAAGGAGGAAAAACCTCATTACCAGCAATTACTACATAGCCTGCACAGGTTTCATCTCATGAGAAAAGTTCTCTTCTTTCTAGCTTCCCTTCAAAATCCAGGAAAAGTAAGACTATTTTTCATCATCCTGTGTTTTCCTGAGCTGCTTAGCAATCAGCCTAAACTGTTCATTCACATCACATTCAATTATGTACCAGGCCCTGTTTCTAAGACCTCTGTCCATATTAAGTGATTCAGTTCTCACAGCAACCTTATAGGGAGTACTGTGGCACAGCAGGTACCCACAGGCATCAAGCAACCGAGTATCAGAGCTATGCGTAGAGCCAGGGTAATATGGCTCCAGATCTGCCCTCTCCCTACTCTATCCATGGAAGTGGCTGTGAACCGCCCAAAGTTCTGTCTGTGGCTGTGACATCAAAGCTCAGAGTGAAGCTAATGGCATCTTTTCAACACCTGGAAGCTTCCATGTGGCTTCCAATCAGGCTTAGGAAATACCATGATTACATCAAGTCAATAGTTTAAAAGAGCTGAGATTGGGAAGAATAAAGGTGATTGAAACATAAGTGATTCTAATTCTAAGCATTTTGCCTTAACTATATTTCCACCAATACCAGCAGGTGAAAGTAGGTGCAGGAGACCCTGCTGAATTGCCCTTTCCTGTCCGTGATCCACCATCCCAACCAACTCTCTGCCCCAGAGGCTGACTTGTGTGGACCACATCAAAAAGTTCTCATGTCCAGGATTCCAGCTGGTTTCTGCCAAAAGGGAGCCCCAGTAGGAGATGGAGTTAGGGTGAAAGAGGATTCCAGGTATTCATTACTTTGGATCCCTCCCTACAGAATCCTTCCACTAAAGGTCTCACTGCTATTCTCAAGGTAGCCTTGTTGTCATATTCTTCTAGTTCCTAGGAATCTCCATCCTCTCTTCCTTCCTTTCTCTTCTCTCTCTCTCCCTACCTTCTGTCCCACACCCTCCATCTCTCTGTCTCCATCTCCATCTCTGTCTCTGTATCTCTCTCTCTCTCTCTCTCTCTCTCACACACACACACACACACACACACACTGGCTCTGGGACACCACCCTACCCTTTGTGGATTCCTCCATGTTGCCCATACCTTGATAAACAGCCCTGCTAGTAAATCCTATTCAAATTACCAAGTTGGAGTAGACCATCTCTTTTCTAGTAGGACCCTGATTGATACAATGAATGTATTTATTAAACCACCTTATAAACATTTTAATTGAACTCATTTAAATGCAAGCATACAGAAATATGCATTGATTTTAAATAAATCATATAGCTCAATTACAAAAGAAACACTACCATGTAACCTCTCAGGGCAAGAAAAAGTAAGTTATCAACATTCCAAAAGCCCAGTTAGATTTCCTCCCATTCCTACACTCTCCCTTCCACTCCCTGATTCTTCACACTATAGAGTAGATTTGCCTGACTTCTTTATACTTGGAATCATGTAGTATGTACTCTTTTCTTTCAGCTTTTTCTTTTGCTCAACATTCTGTGAGTTGTTGCAGTTGCAGTTAAACATTTATTTTGGGGGCACCTGGCTGGCTCAGTTGGTTAAGCGTCTGCCTTTGGCTTGGGTCATGATTCCAGGGTCCTGGGATTGAGCCCCACGTCAGGGCTCCCTGGTCATCAGGGAGGCTGCTTCTCCCTCTCCTCCCTCCTCATTCTTTCTCTCTCTCTCAAATAAATAAATAAAATCTTAAAAAAAACATTTATTTTTATTTATGATAGCATTCCACTGTATGATTATCCCACAATTTATTTATCTATTCTAGGGTTGACAGATATGTGAATTGCTTCCAGCTTGAGGCTATTATAAATAGAGGTGCTATGAGCATTTTCAGATATGTTTTTTGGTGTGCATATGTATGCATTCCTGTTGGGCATATAACTAAGAACAAACTTTCTGGGCAATAGTATGCATTGTCCTAAACCTTAGTAGATGCTGCCAAATCATTTTCTGAAGTTTTTGTGCAAATATACAGTCTTATCAGCAATATATGACACTTCCTGTTGCTATGCATTCTCTCAAAACTTGTTATTGTCAATCTTTAATATTTTAGCCATTTAGGTGTGGATATAGTGGTATCTTTTTTTAAAAAAGATTTTATTTGAGAGAGAGAGTGAGCAAGAGAAGGTGAGCACGAGTGGGGAAGGAGCAGAGAGAGAGGGAGAAGCAGATTTCCTGCCAAACAGGAGCCCAATGTGGGGCTCAATCCCTGGACTCTGAGGTCATGACCCCAGCCGAAATCAGATGCTTAACTGACTGAGCCATCCAGGCACCCCAGATATAGTGGTATCTTGTTGTGGTTTAAAATCACATTTTTTTTTCTGTAGCACAATTTAAATGTTTTACTTTTTTGATAAAGTAGAGTATAATAGAAAAAACAGTTTCCAGTAATATCTATATCTCTACAGAATTAAGTTTTCCACAGACATGTTACCTGGAAACAAAAGCCTATTACAATAAGCAAAGCTTCAACCAGCGCTGCTACTTTTAATGCCAGGAAAAAGTTCATCCCTATAGGAGGAATGATGTGCTATGTAAAACAGCTGTGAGGTCACAGCCTTGAGGGCACTGGAAGTATATTATCCTATTCCACAGTAAATAGTTTGGTGAATTTCAAACATCAGTTTATCTGCAACCATGCTGGCAACCTTTAATTGATAGTTCAATTGGGTACTAATGAATTATGAGGATAAGCACCTTTTCATATGCTTTTGGTAGTTCTAGCCATTTCAGTATCCTCTCTTATGAAGTGCCTATTCAGTATTCCTGTCCATTTTTCTATTGGGTGTCCTGTCATTCTCTTATAAATTTACAGGTATTCTTCTTATATTTTAGATATAATCTCCAAATGTAACAAAAAATATGTTTTGCACATATTTTTTCACTCTATGACTTCTTTTTCACTCATTACATTCTTTTGAGAAACAGAAGTTTCTATTTTTAAAGTAACTGAGGTTATGAACTTCTAGCACTTTTTATATCCTCTTTAAGAAGCTGAATTGTATGGCAATGTTTTTGATGATACAATATGCTCTGATGAAAATACTTAAAGACTCCTACTTTACAGAAAAGGCCACTGAACTTTGCAGAAACTAGGTCCTTTTAAGCCAAATATGCAGCTTTAGGAGCACATGGAACAGAAATGCAAGGGGAAGGGAGTACAAACCTGCCAAGGCAGATATGCCACCTAAGATCTGACAAAGGTTGGAGGGACAGCCAAACCACTTTTCCATCTCAGAGAGCAACATTCCCTACGTCCCTGCAAAGAAGTGTCAGAGCTGACACTCCAGCCTGGATGCTAGCCTCCAGGTCCACTGCTTACTCTGTGAGGGGGGCTGATCCCAGCTTTCCTTCAGTAAAAATGGAAAAATTGTCATTTGGCTCTGTATTCATTCCATTCCACCTCCAAAGCCAAAAGAAAAAATTGAGGGAGGAAGTAGGGAGAGGGGAGAGAAGATGGTACATCCCTATAAATATGCCAATAGAGGTGGCAACTAAAACTTTCAAGTCATTCAAGGGTAACTCTGCTTGGATGGTGACAAGCTTCTCCAAAAAATAGGGTCTCTAATGAAAACACACACAAAGGAAGAATCCTTGTCCTTCATATATGCTAGTACCAAGTACCAAGTATCCAGGCTGTGCCCTAAATGCTAGCTCACTCTTACTGTCAGACAAAAATAGTGGTAGGATTAACACCTGGGATGGACAGAGAGAACAACTCCATCAACACAATGCATGTGGATTGTGGGTCCCTGTGATAGCCCCATGGGCTCAGGAATGGTGAACTGGACATGAGCTCTGTCCTGAAGACTGCACAATCTCATGGAGAAGATAGTCCACATACAACTGCCATGACAACAGCTATATCATCGATGACAACTATAGTTACAGCTACATTAGTGTGGGACACCAAGGTACCATAGAGGTCTCTTAGGTAAACCTAAGCTCTTTGCTGAGGCAATGGGTGAGCCAACCAAAGCTTAACTCAACATTGGAGCTATTCTTTGGTTTTAACATCTTTGAAGGATGATGAAAATCAAGCAGCCTCTGAGAAGCTTTCTATCAATGACTGTCAAAAAAGGTGATGGGCTTTAAGGAGGGCATGGGTGGTGATGAGCATTGGGTGTTATATGCAACTAATGAATCCTTGGACACTACATCAAAAATAATGATGTACTATATGTTGGCTAACCGAACATAATAAAAAAAAAACTGACATAAAATAGAATTTCAAGACAAACTTATAAGAATGCCATCAAGAAGGAGTCATATCTGAGGGGGGCGGAGCAAGATGGCGGAGGAGTAGGAGACCTGGATTTCGTCTGGTCTCAGGAATTCAGCTGGATAGGGATCAAACCATTCTGAACACCTACAAACTCAACAGGAGATCAAAGAAAAGAAGAGCAACAACTCTCTCATCAGAAAAGAGACCACTTTCTGGAAGGTAGGACGAGCGGAGAAGTGAATCCGAGGCGATATTCGGGAGGATAGAGGGCGGGGGAGGGGCCTCCGGCAGCCACTTCTGGCAAGTGATAGAGCCACGGAGCACAAAATCGGAACTTTTAAAAGTCTACTCCGCTGAGGGACGTCACTCTGGTGGCTAAGTGGGGGGTGGAACCCTCACGGGACAGTGTGGTCTCAGGACCCTCGGGGTCACAGAAAGACCGGGGGTGCCTGAGTGTGGCAGAGCTCCCAAGTATCGGAGCAGGGAAGCCGGCTGCAGAGGTGGAGCCCAGGCGCGGGCTCTCAGCTCGGGGTTGCCATAAACCGTGATCCGCGGCACAGTTGGGCCACTGCTCCTCCAGCAGGGACCCAACAAGCGGCAGATCCAGGGAGACTCACCTTCCTCCCCTGGAAGGAGCCGTGCGGGAGTGCGCCACAGGGATCTGCTGGGTTTGGAGACTCCACCCGGGTTCGGGTGCCAGAGATAGAAATGCGCGGTCACAGGCCGGGTGAGCACGGAGTGCGGCTGGAGACTGGGGAGACGGGAGTGACTGACGGCTTTTCTCTGGGGGCTCACTTAGAAGCGGGGCCCCGAGTTCTCGGTTCCTCCGCGGTGGAGTTTGGGAGGCCGCCATTTTCAGTCTCCGCCTCCAAAGCTGTACGGAAACCTCGCAGGGAACAAAAGCCCCGGAGAGCAAACCCCAGCAGATTACTTAGCTGGGAGGGGGCAAGGGCGGGGCAATTCTGCCTCCAGCAAAGACATTTGGAAACCACGGCAACAGGCCCCTCCCCAGAAGATCAGCGAGAACAGCCAGCCAAGACCAAATTTACCCATCAATGAGAACAGAACTCCAGCTCTAGGGGACTATGGCACATAGAATTCATGGCTTTTTTACCATGATTCTGTAGTCTTTCAAAGTTAATTTTTTTTTAACTGTCTTTTTTTTTCTTTTTGAATTTTTCTTTTTCCCTTTTTCAACCAACATCTTATCAATCCCTTTTTTTAAAAAAAAAAACATTTTTATTTTTCATTTTTAGAGTCATATTCTATCCCTTCATAGTAGTTACCCGTATTTTTGGCTTATATATATAAGTTGTTCTCTCTTTAAAATTTTGAGATAGTTTCTTCTAACAGATCAAAATATACCCTAAATCTCTAGTATATGTTGTTTTCTATTCCCCTGCCTGATCACATCCTCTCCCTTTTTTTTTCTTTTTTTAAATCCTCTTCTTTCTTTTTTCAAACAACTTCTTATCACTTCCTTTTATAAAATTTTTTATAATTTCCATCTTTACAGTCATATTCCATCCCTTCATCATATCAACCCTTATTTTTGTACATATATAAGTTTTTCTTTCTTTAAAATTTTGGGAGGCACTTTCTTCTAAAAGACCAAAATACACCCCAAATCTAGTGTGTGGCACTGATCATATTTGATCACATTCTGGTTTTTTTGTTGTTGTTGTTTTGTTTTGTTTGTTTTTGTTTTTATCTTTATCTTTTTCTTTTTTTTCTTTTTCTTTTTTCTCTCTTTCCCTTTCTTTTCCCACTGCTTCAGGTTTTTTCTGATTTGTTTAGAGTATATTTTCTGGGGACGTTGTTACTCTGCTAGCATTTTGTTCTCTCATTAATCTATTCTCCTCTGCACAAAATGACAAGACGGAAAAAATCACCTCAACAAAAAGAACAAGAGGTAGTACCGACTGCCAGGGACCTACTCAATACGGACATTAGTACAATGTCAGATCTAGAGTTCAGAATCATCACTTTAAAGATACTAGCTGGGCTTGAAAAAAATATGGAAGTTATTAGAGAAACCCTTTCTGGAGAAGTAAAAGAACTAAAATCCAACCAAGTAGAAATCAAAAAGGCTATTAATGAGGTGCAATCAAAAATGGGGGCGCTAACTGCTAGAATAAATGAGGCAGAAGAGAGAATCAGTAATATAGAAGATGAAATGATGGAAAATAAAGAAGCTGAGAAAAAGAGAGATAAACAACTACTGGATCACGAGGGCAGAATTCGAGAGATAAGCGATACCATAAGACGAAACAACATTAGAATAATTGGGATGCCAGAAGAAGAAGAAAGAGAGAGAGGGGCAGAAGGTATAATGGAGCAAATTATAGCAGAGAACTTCCCTAATTTGGGGAAGGAAACAGGCATGAAAATCCAGGAAGCACAGAGAACCCCTCTCAAAATCAATAAAAATAGGTCAACACCCCGACATCTAATAGTAAAACTTACAAGTCTCATAGACAAAGAGAAAATCCTGAGAGCAGCTCGGGAGAAGAGATCTGTAACCTACAAGGGTAGAAATATTAGATTGGCAACAGACCTATCCACAGAGACCTGGCAGGCCAGAAAGGACTGGCAGGATATATTCAGAGCACTAAACGAGAAAAATAGGCAGCCAAGAATACTCTATCCAGCTAGGCTGTCATTGAAAATGGAAGGAGAGATAAAAAGCTTCCAGGACAAACAAAAACTAAAGGAATTTGCAAACACAAAACCAGCCCTACAGGAAATCTTGAAAGGGGTCCTCTAAGCAAAGAGAGACCCTAAAAGCAACATAGACCAGAAAGGAACACAGACAATATATGGTAACAGTCACCTTACAGGCAATACAATGGCACTAAATTCCTATCTTTCAATAGTTACCCTGAATGTAAATGGGCTCAATGCCCCAATCAAAAGACACAGGCTATCAGACTGGATTAAAAAACAACACCCATCGATATGCTGTCTGCAAGAGACTCATTTTAGACCCGAAGAAACCCCCAGATTGAAAGTGAGGGGGTGGAAAACCATTTACCATGCTAATGGACACCAAAAGAAAGCTGGGGGGGGCAATCCTTATATCAGACAAATTAGATTTTAAACCAAAGACTGTAATAAGAGATGAGGAAGGACACTATATCATACTTAAAGGATCTATCCAACAAGAAGATCTAACAATTGTAAATATCTATGCCCCTAACATGGGAGCAGCCAATTATATAAGCCAATTAATAACAAAAGCAAAGAAACACATCGACAGCAATACAATAATAGTGGGGGACTTTAACACCCCCCTCACAGAAAGGGACAGATCGTCTAAGCAAAAGATCAACAAGGAAATAAAGACTTTAAATGACACACTGGACCAAATGGACTTTACAGACATATTCAGAACATTCCACCCAAAAGCAACGGAATACACATTCTTCTCTAGTGCCCATGGAACATTCTCCAGAATAGATCACATCCTAGGTCATAAATCAGGTCTCAACCGGTACCAAAAGATTGGAATCATTCCCTGCCTAT
>NC_058411.1:115839186-116026521 GCF_002201575.2 Neomonachus schauinslandi | reverse complement strand
AACATTTCAAGAAGAATTAATACCTATTCTTCTGAAACTGTTCCAAATAATAGAAATGGAAGGAAAACTTCCAAACTCATTTTATGAGGCCAGCATTACCTTGATCCCAAAACCAGACAAAGACCCCATCAAAAAGGAGACTTACACACCAATATCCCTGATAAACATGGATGCAAAAATTCTCACCAAAATATTAGCCAATAGGATCCAACAGTACATTAAAAGGATTATTCACCACGACCAAGTGGGATTTATCCCTGGGCTGCAAGGTTGGTTCAACATCCGCAAATCAATCAATGTGATACAATACATTAACAAAAGAAAGAACAAGAATCATATGATCCTCTCAATAGATGCAGAAAAAGCATTTGACAAAGTACAGCATCCTTTCTTGATCAAAACTCTTCAGAGTATAGGCATAGAGGGTACATACCTCAATATCATAAAAGCCATCTACGAAAAACCTACAGCGAATATCATTCTCAATGGGGAAAAACTGAGAGCTTTCCCCCTAAGGTCAGGAACGCGGCAGGGATGTCCACTATCACCACTGCTATTCAACATAATATTGGAAGTCCTAGCCACAGCAATCAGACAACAAAAAGAAATCAAAGGCATCCAAATTGGTAAAGAAGAAGTCAAACTCTCACTGTTGGCAGATGATACGATACTTTATGTGGAAAACCCCAAAGACTCCACCCCAAAACTGCTAGAACTCATACAGGAATTCAGTAAAGTGGCAGGATATAAAATCAATGCACAGAAATCAGTGGCATTCCTATACACCAACAAAAGACAGAAGACAGAGAAATTAAGGAGTCGATCCCATTTACCATTGCACCCAAAACCATAAGATACCTAGGAATAAATCTAACCAAAGAGACAAAGGATCTGTACTCAGAAAACTATAAAATACTCATAAAAGAAATTGAGGAAGACACAAAGAAATGGAAAAACATTCCATGCTCATGGATTGGAAGAACAAATATTGTGAAGATGTCAATGCTACCTAGAGCAATCTACACATTCAATGCAATCCCCATCAAAATACCATCCACTTTTTTCAAAGAAATGGAACAAAGAATCCTAAAATTTGTATGGAACCAGAAAAGACCCCAAATAGCCAGAGAATGGTTGAAAAAGAAAAGCAAAGCTGGTGGCATCACAATTCCGGGCTTCCATCTCTATTACAAAGCTGTCATCATCAAGACAGCATGGTACTGGCACAAAAACAGACACATAGATCAATAGAACACAATAGAGAGCCCAGAAATGGACCCTCAACTCTATGGTCAACTCATCTTCAACAAAGCAATAAAGAATGTCCAATGGAATAAAGACAGTCTCTTCAACAAATGGTGTTGGGAAAATTGGATAGCCACATGCAGAAGAATGAAACTGGTCCATTTCCTTACACCACACACAAAAATAGATTCCAAATGGTTGAAAGACCTCAATGTGAGACAGGAGTCCATCAAAATCCCAGAGGAGAGGGACACCTGGGTGGTTCAGATGGTTAAGCATCTGCCTTTGGTTCAGGTCACGATCCCAGCGTCCTGGGATCGAGTCCCGCATTGGGCTCCCTGCTAGGCGGGGAGCCTGCTTCTCCCTCTGCCGCTGCCTCTATCTCTCTCTCTGACCCTCATGAATAAAAAAAAAAAATCCTAGAGGAGAACACAGGCAGCAACCTCTTCGACCTCAGCTGCGGCAACTTCTTCCTAGAAACATTGCCAAAGGCAAGGGAAGCAAGGGCAAAAATGAACTATTGGGACCTCAAGACAAAAAGCTTTTGCACAGCAAAAGAAACAGTCAACAAAACCAAAAGACAACTGACAGAATGGGAGAAGATATTGGCAAATGACATATCAGATAAAGGGCTAGTATCCAAAATCTATATAGAACCTCTTAAACTCAACACCCAAAGAACAAATGATCCAATCAAGAAATGGGCAGAAGACATGAGCAGACATTTTTCCAAAGAAGACATACAAATGGCCAACAGACACATGAAAAAGTGCTCAACATCACTCAGCTCAGGGAAATCCAAATCAAAACCTCAATGAATTACCACCTCACTCCAGTCAGATGGCTAAAATTAACAAGTCAGAAACAGATGTTGGTGGGGATGTGGAGAAAGGGGAACCCTCCTACACTGTTCATGGTGCAACCACTCTGGAAAACAGTATGGAGGTTCCTCAAAAATTGAAAATAGAGCTACCATATGACCCAGCAATTGCACTACTGGGTATTTACCCCAAAGATACAAATGGAGGGATCCAAAGAGGTACATGCACCCCGATGTTTATAGCAGCAATGTCCACAATAGCCAAACTGTGGAAAGAGCCAAGATGTCCATCGACAGATGAATGGATAAAGAAGATGTGTTATATATACAATGGAATATTATGCAGCCATCAAAAGGAATGAAATCTTGCCATTTGCAGTGACGTGGATGGAACTGGAGGGTATTATGCTGAGCGAAATAAGTCAAATAGAGAGAGACATGTATCATATGACCTCACTGATATGAGGAATTCTTAGTCTCCGGAAACAAACTGAGGGTTGCTGCAGTGGTGGGGGGTGGGAGGGATGGGGTGGCTGGGTGATAGACATTGGGGAGGGTATGTGCTATGGTGAGCACTGTCAATTGTGCAAGACTGTTGAATCACAGATCTGTATCTCTGAAACAAATAATACATTATATGTTTAAAAAAAAGATAGCAGGAGGGGAAGAATGAAGGAGGGGAAATCGGAGGGGGAGATGAACCATGAGAGACGATGGACTCTGAGAAAAACCTGAGGGTTCTAGAGGGGAGGGGGGTGGGAGGATGGGTTAGCCTGGTGATGGGTATTAAATAGGGCAGGTTCTGCATGGAGCACTGGGTGTTATACGCAAACAATGAATCATGGAAAACTGCATCAAAAACTAATGATGTAATGTATGGTGATTAACATAACATAATAATAAAAAGAAGAAGAAGAAGAAGAAGAAGAAAAATTAGTAGGGGGACCCTGAGCTTGCCTCATCCCTCAAACACAGGTAGATCAACATCCAACTACTTTGAATAAGTAGGAATATGATCTGAGGATTAAGAAAACAATCTACACATTTGGAGGGAGAGAACGTAGTAGATGTGAGGTTTGGAGCTGTGAACTGGGGGAGAGGTAAGTCCTGCAGCCTTGAAGGGGAGGGAATCCTTTTCACATAGCAAAGTCAGGGAGAGGGAGAGAGCATAGTGGGTAGGGATCTCACAATAAGCCCTGGGTTGCACTGGGGGTGATCATTCCCCTTTCTGGAGTACATTTGGAAGAAGGTATTTTGCTTCTCAAAGGACAAAAGGCCAGCTGGGAGCCATTGAGCAGTAAACAGCAGGGACAGAGGTGTGCACAGACGGCAGAAAACCTCTTAGCAACTTTTCACTGAGCCACAATAAGCTTAAACCTCTGTGCACCAAGAAGCTTGCTTTTCTGGACAGAACTGAGCATAGAGCAGAGACATGGGCTATCTGCTGATAACTTGGCTGCTTCTTTTTGCTGTCTGCCACAATAGATTCAAGCCTCTGGGAGATTGCTTTTCTGGGACAGAACGGAGTTAGGGACTGAGTTGCACACAGATGGCTCATAACCTGGTTGCAACTTTTCGCTGAGTGTTACAATAAACTCTAACCTATGAGTGCAAACTGTGCAACTGCTTTTTTGGAACAGGACGGTGCTGTGTGAACCACAAGGCTCTCCTCTGTGGGAGGTCCTTGCCAGACCCTTTAAAATTTGGAATTTTGAATCCCAACCACTGGCCAGAGATCTGTGGTGCTGGGCACACCAATGGCCCAAGAACAGACAGGTTAAGGGCAGGGAACTGAGGAAAGCCTGGAACACAGGAGATTGTTTGCTTTTCTTTGAGGACCTCCTGAACAGCAGTGACCAGGGGTTTCTCTCCCCAGGGACAAGAGAGTGGGGTGACACCATATTCTTCCTCCTCCACCATCCCTCCCCCACTGCCCACCAGCAAAGAAGGACTTCAGAGAGAAATACAGTGCCTCCAGTGGAGGCTGGAGTCCCCTACACTAAACCTCAACCCCTTGCACCTGGCGGGAGCATCTATACAAGGGCAAGTCAGCTTGTGAGCTAGCCCAATCAGCCTCACCCTCAGAAGACCAACACAGGCCCCCCACATGTACCAAGTCCACTGATTAAAGAATTCTCCAAAACATTAGCTTCTGGTGGAAAAATGAGGCTTGTTCCTGTTTTTTCTTTTTCTTAATTTTTTAAATGTTTTAATTTTTTATTTTTCTATTTCTTACTTTTTATTTTTTTAGTCTTTTATTTCTTTTTTCTTATTCTCTTTTCTCTTTATCTTTTTTTGGTATCAGGATTATAATTTTTTCATTTGTTGATTTGTTTGTTTCATTCTCTTATTTTTCAAATCAGACTGTTTATATTTTTTTCTCTTTTCCTCTTTCCTTACTCTTTTTTCTTTCTTTCCTTCTTATTCTTTAGAAACAGGCTACAGTTGCTTGTTTGTTTGCATTTCTATTCCTTCTCCTTTTCTCTTGTTTTGGATCTTTTTCTTTCCTTTTCTCTTTTCCAGTCTTATCTTAACAAACAAAGCACACCAGTTAAATATCCAAACACCCCCCACTACAAGTGAGGAGCAACTCTGTAGAGGACAACCACTGGGAAAGAGCAGCCAAAATGCAACAACAGAATGTACACAGTGTACACCAGAAACACTTCCTGAAGTTGTTGTTATTGTTGTTGTTGTTGTTGTTATTGTTGTTGTTTTCTTTTTCTTTCTTCCTTTCTTTTCTGGACAATATAATGAGACAGAAAAATTCACCCCGCCCCCCCACAAAACAAAACAAAAACAGAAGATAGTACTCACTGCCAGGGATTTAATAAATACAGATATAAGCAAGATGTCTGAACTAGAATTTAAACTAATGATTATAAAGATACTACATGGACTTTAAAAAAAAGCATAGATGACACTAGAGAATCCTCACTGTAGAGATAAAAGAACTAAAATCAATCTAGTCAGGCCAAAATAAAATGTGTTATTACCAAGATGCAGTCCCAAGTGGAAGTTATAAAAATGAGGATGAATGAATCAGAAGTGTGAATCAGTGATACAGAAGATAAAATTATTGAAAATAAGGAAGCTGAGAAGAAGAGGAAAAGAAAACTATTAGATCACAAAGGTAGGCTTAGGGAACTCAGTGATGCCATAAAGAGAAATGGCATCCATATTATAGGAGTCCAAGAAGATGAGGAGTTGGGGGAAAGGGGACAGAAGGTTTATTTGAACAAATTATAGCTGAGAATTTCCCTAATCTGGAGAAGGAAACAGGCATTCAAGTCCAGGAGGCATAGAGAACCCCCTCAAAATAAAAAAATAAAAAAATAGGTCAACACATCAACATATTATAGTGAAGCTTACAAATTACACAGATAAAGGGAAAATCCTGAGAGCAGCTCAGGAGAAGAGGTCCTTAATTTACAAGGGTAGATATATAAGGCTGGCAGCAGACCTGTCCACAGAGACCTGGCAGGCCAGAATGGACTGGCATGATATATTCAATGTGCTAAATGGGAAAAATATGCAGCCAAGAATACTTTATCCAGCAAGCTGTCATTCAGAATACAAGGAGAGATAAAGAGTTTCCAGGACAAACAAAAACTAAAGGAATTCATGAACACTAACATCACACCTGCAAGAAATATTAACGGGGATCCTGTGATCAGAAAGAGAGCTCCAAAGTAATGAAGACCAAAAGGAACAGAGACCATCTAAATACAACTTTATGGCTAATACAATGGCACTAAAATCATAAATATCTTTCAATGATTACTCTGAATGTAAATGGACTAAACGCTCCGATCAAAAGACATAGAATATCAGAACGGATTAAAAAAAAAAAAGACCCATTGATGTGCTGCTTACAAGAGGCTCATTTTAGACCCAAAGAAACCCCCAGATTGAAAGTGAGGGGATGGAGAACCATTTATCATGCTAATGGACATGTAAAAAAATCTGGAGTGGCCATCTTTATATCAGACAAACCAGATTTTAAACCAGAGTGTGATAAGAGATAAAAAAGGACACTACATCATAATAAAAGGGTCTATCCAACAAGAAGTTCTAACAATTGCAAATATTTATGCCCCTAACTTGGGAGCAACCAAATATATAAACCAATTAATAAAATTAAAGAAAATCATTGATAATAATACAATAATAGTAGGGGACATTAATATCCCACCACAGCAACAGACAGGTCATCAAAGCAGAAAATTACCAAGGAAACAAGGGCTTTGAATGACACACTGGACCAGATAGACTTAACAGATATATTCAGAGCATTTCACCCTAAAGCAATAGAATATACATTCTTCTCAATAGTACATGGAACATTCTCCAGAATAGATCACATACTGGGTCATAAACCGGGTTTCAACTGGTACAAAAAGACTGAGATCATACCATGTATATTTTCAGACCACAATGCTATGAAATTTGGAGTAAACCACAAGAAGAAATTTGGAAGGACCACAAATACATGGAGGTTAAAGAACAACCTACTAAAGAATGAATGGGTCAACCAAGAAATTAAGGAAGAATTTTAAAAATACATGGAAACAAATGAAATGAAACAAATGAAAATGAAAACACAACTGTTCAAAATCTTTGGGATGTAGCAAAGGTGGCCCTAAAAGGGAAGTATATAGCAATACAAGCCTTCCTCAAGAAACCTTATATCTAAAGGAGCTGGAAAAAGAACAGCAAATAAAGTCTAAATCCAGCAGAAGGGAAATGATAAAGATTAGAGCAGAAATCCATGAAATAGAAAACAAAAGAGCAGTAGAACAGATCAACAAAACTAGAAACTGATTCTTTGAAAGAATTAATAAAACTGATAAATCCCTGGCCAGACTTATCAAAAAAAAAGTGAAAGGACCCAAATAAATAAAATCATGAATGAAAGAGGAGAGATCACAACCAACAACAAAGAAATACAAACAATTTTAAGAACATATTATGAGCAACTATAGGCCAAAAATTGGGCCACCAGGAAGAAATAGATGCACTTCTAGAGTTGTATACACCACCAAAACTGAAACAGGATGAAATAGAAAGCCTGAACAGACCCATAACTAGCAAGGAAAGTGAAGCAGTAATCAAAAATCTCCCAACAAACAAGAGCCCAGGGCCAGATGGCTTCCCAGGGGAATTCTACCAAACATTTAAAGAAGAATTAATACCTATTCTTCTGAGGCTGTTTCAAAAAGTAGAAATGTAAGGAAATTTTCCAAACTCTTCCTATGAGGCCAGCATTACCTTGATTCCCAAACCAAAGACCCCATCAAAAAGGAGAATTACAGACCAATATCCCTGATGAACATGGATGCAAAAATTCTCACCAAAATAGCCAACAGGATACAACAGTACATTAAAAGGATTATTCACCATGACCAAGTGATATTTATTCCTGGGCTGCAAGGGTGGTTCAACATCTGCAAATCAATCAGTGTGATACACAATATAAATAAAGGAAAGAACAAGAATCCTTTCATGGATGCAGTAAAAGCACTTGATAAAATACAGCATGCTTTCTTGATTAAAACTTCACAGACTGCTTGGGAGGACCAGACACGGACTTGAGCCTGCAGAAAGGGGCCTGGAGGTGGCCGCCACCCACCACCTGCTGCTCAACACCGGAGAGAACCTGGCTTGGAACTGTGCTCATAGACCTGCAGGCCGACCACCACTCCTGCCACATCCCGGGCTGCCCAGTCCCGGATCACTCCCAGTTTTGGTGGCACAGGGGGCAGAGACAAGCAGGAGTCGGGGTCCACCGCTGAGGTGATAGCTGGTGACATGCACTGCCTGTGCGAGGCTGCAGTTTTCAGCAGGGTGTACTGAGCAGGAGACGGTGTCCTGGAGGATTCAGAGAGGAGCAGACTGTGGCTTCTCTCCTCTGGGACCGAGGTCTGGGTGCAGACATTTTCCATTTTTCTGACCCTCCAAAAAGGCATGAAAGGCTGCCAGAGAACAAAAGCCCAAAAAAGGGTTTCCCCAGAGACCAGGCCCTAGATAGGGGGCAGGGTAACTCCGCCCAAGCAGGACTGACTGAAAAACAAGGCAGCAGGCCCCTCCCCCAGAAGACAAGCTGGAAGAACAAGAGGACAACAACCCCAGGGCCCCCATAAAACTATAAAACCCCAACATCAGGGGAAAATTAGTATATTAAGCTCCTGATGTTGCCTCACAGCATGTATATTTCTCAGATAACAACTATTCTCTCTTTTAGTTCTTTCTCATGCTTCCTGTTTCTTTTTCTTTTTTTTTTACCTGCTTATCATTTCAACCAGATGTTTGATACAACATATTCCATAATAAATTTTTAACTTGAACTTTTTCACACATATACTTTTTTTCTTTTTCTTTTTTATACATATAGATATAAGCTTCAAAGTAGTCCTTTTTCACTACTCAATACTGCCTTTATATATATATATCAGTTTTAATTTCCTTCTATGTCTGGGAAGGACTGTTCTCTAACAAAGAGAACAAAATACACCCTGGAAGAGCTGAAACACTCTACCTTGCCCAGATAGAGGAATTATAGCCACCTTCCCTGCACCTCCCCTTTTTTTGTTCTTGTTTTTTGGGGGTTTTTTGTCGGTTTTTTGGGGGGGGGTTGTGGGTTTTGTTTGTTTGTTTGTTTGCTTTTTGTACTTTATAAATCTTATTCTTGGGTTTCATTTTGGCTGGTTTTTTTGGTGGTGGTTTCCAATTGCTCCAAACTTTCCCAGGGTGCACCTTGCCTGGATTGTGGCTGATATTTTTGACTGTACATCCCCTCAACCACAACCCAACAGAGTGACTAGGAGGAGGAACTCCCAACAAAGAATAGACCCAGAGACAATGGCCTGTCCTGCAGACAGGATGGATATCGATATAAGCATGATGTCAGAAACAGACTTTAGGGTAACAGTTATGAAGACGATAGCTA
This sequence comes from Neomonachus schauinslandi, assembly GCF_002201575.2. NCBI lineage: Eukaryota > Metazoa > Chordata > Mammalia > Carnivora > Phocidae > Neomonachus > Neomonachus schauinslandi. The sequence continues at coordinate 116,017,507 of NC_058411.1, read as the reverse complement.
GAATGGAGAAATCAATTAATGGCAACACAGAGTCTCTAAGGGCAGAAATGAGAGCTGAACTGGCAGAACTTAAAAATGCTATCAATGAGAGCCAATCTAATCTAGATACTCTAACAGCTAGGGTAAACGAGAAAGAAGATGAATTAGTGATCTAGAAGACAAACTGATAGAAAAGAAGGAAAATGAGGAGGCTTGGGAGAAACAGCTTAAAATCCATGAAAACAGAATTAAATAAGGGACGCCATGAAATGTTGCAATGTCAGAATTATTGGGATCCCGGAGAGGGTGGAGAGAGAGAGAGGACTAGAACACATATTTGAGCAAATCATAGCTGAGAACTTCCCTAATCTGGGGAATGAAACAAACATTCATGTCTTAGAGGCAGAGAGGACCACCCCCCCCCCCCAGATCAAGGAGAACAGATCAATACCCCAGCATGTAGTAGTAAAACTCGCAAATCTTAGAACCAAGGAAACCATCTTAAGGGCAGTTAGGGGGAAGAGAATCCTTATGTACAGAGGGAGGAACATCAGAATAATGTCAGACCTATCCACAGAGACCTGGCAAGCCAGAAAGGCCTGGCAAGACATATTCAGGAAACTAAATGAGAAGAACATGCAGCCAAGAATACTTTATCCAGCAAAGCTGTCATTTAGAATGGATGGAGAGATGCAGAGCTTCCAAGACTGGCAGAAGTTGAAAGAATATGTGCCCACTAAGCCTGCCCTGCAAGAAATATTACGGGGGGGGTTCTATAAAAGGAGAAAGACCCCAAGAGTGATATACAACAGAAATTTACAGAGACAATCTATAAAAACAAAGTCTTCACAGGCAACATGATGACATTAAATTCACATCTTTCAATAATCACTCTCAACGTGAATGGCCTAAACGCTCCCACAAAACGGCACAGGGTTGCAGATTGGATAAAAAGAAAGGACCCATCCATTTGCTGTCTTCAAGAGACTAATTTTGAACCTAAAGATACATCCAGACTGAAAGTGAAGAGATGGAGATCCATCTTCCATGCCAGCGGACCTCAAAAGAAAGCTGGGGTAGCAATTCTTATAACAGACAAATTAGATTTTAAACTAAAGACTGTAGTTAGAGACACAGAAGGACACTATATCATTCTGTCTGCTATAGTTAGGACTCATAATATTATATTGAATAAAAGTGGTCAGAGTGGACATCCTTATGTTGTTCCTGATCATAAAGGAAAAGCTCTCAGTTTTTCCCCATGAAGGATGATGTTGGCTGTGGATGTTCCATATATGGCCTTTATTATGTTGGGTTATGCTCCCTCTAACCCTACTTTGTTGAGGGTTTTGTTTTTTTTTAATCATGAATGGATGCTGTACTTTTTCTGCATCTATTGAAATGATCATATGGTTATCCTTTCTCTTATTGACAAGATGTATCACGTTGATTGATCTGCAAAGAATCAATTACTCTTGCAACTCAGGAATAAATCTCACTTAATCCTGGTGAAAGATTTTTTTTTCATGTATTGTGAATTTGGTTTGCTAGTATTTTGTGGAGAGTTTTTGCATGTATGTTCATCATGGATATTGGGCAGTATTTCTCTTTTTTAGTGGTGTCTTTATGTTTTTGGTATCAGGATAATGCTGGCTTCAGAATAAATTTGGAAGTTTTCTTTTCTTTTGGAATAGGTATTAACTCTTCTTTAAATGTTTGGTAGAATTCATATATACAGCCATCTGGCCCCGGACTTTTGTTTGTTGGGAGTTTTGTTTTATTTTTTATTTATTTTTTTAATTACTGACTCAATTTCTTTGCTACCTATTGGTCTGTTCAAATTTTCTATTTGTTCCTGTTCCAGGTTTGGTGGTTTGTATGTTTCTAGGAATTTATCCATTTCTTCAAGGTTGTCTAATTTGTTGGTATATAGTTTTTCATAATATTCACTTATGATTATTTATATTTCTATGGTGTTAGCTGATATTTCTTCTCTCTCATTTGTGATTTTATTTGAGTCCTTTATATTTTTTTCTTGATAAGTCTGGCTAGAGGTTTATAATTTTTATTGATTTTTCATAGAATCAGCTCTTTTTAGTTTCTATATAATTTATTTCTACTCTAATCTTCATTATTTCCTTCCTTCTCCTGAATTTAGGTTTTATTTGTTGTTCTTTTTCTAGCTCCTTTAAGGGTAAGGTTAGGTTGTTTGATATTTTTCTTGCTTATTGAGGTAGACCTGTATTGCTGTAAACTTCCCTCTTAGTACTGCTTTTGCTTCATCCCAGAAGTTTTGGACTGTTGTGTTTTCATTTTCATTTGTTTCCATGTACTTTTTTATTTCTTCTTTTATTTCCTGGTTGACCCATTCATTGTTTAGTAGTATGTTATTTAACTTCCATGTATTTGTGGTCTTTCCAGGTTTTTCTTATGGTTGATTCTAGTTTCATAGCATTACAGTCAGAAAAGATGCATGGTATGGTTTTGATCTTCTTGAATTTGTTGAGGATTGTTTTGTGGGCTAATATGTGATCTATTCTGGAGAATATTCCATGTGCCCTTGAAAGGAATGTGTATTCTACTGTTTTAGGATGGAATGTTCTGACTATGTCTGTTAAATCCATCTGGTCAAGTGTGTCATTCAAAGCAATTGTTCCTTGCTGATTTTCTCTTTAGATGATCTGCCCATTGATGTAAGTGAGTTGCTAAAGTCCCCTACTATTATTTTATTATTATCGATTAGTTCCTTCATCTTTGTTATTAAATGTTTTATGTATTTGGGTGCTCCCATGTTGGGTGCATAAATATTTACAATTGTTATGTCTTCTTGCTAAGTTGTCCCCTTTATTATTATATAGTGTCCTTCTTGTCTCTTTTTTTTTTTTTAAGATTTTATTATTTGACAGAGAGAGACACAGTGAGAGAGGGAACACAAGCAGAGGGAGTGGGAGAGGGAGAAGCAGGCTTCCCACTGAGCAGGGAGCCTGATGCAGAGCTCAATCCCAGGACCCTGAGATCATGAACTGAGCCGAAGGCGGATGCTTTACGACTGAGCCACCCAGGCGCCCCTTTTGTCTCTTGTTTTTGTTTTAAATTCTACTTTGCCTGATATATGTATTGCTACTCCAGCTTCCTTTTGATATCCATTTACACAATAAATGTTTCTCCATCCTCTCACTTTCTATCTGCAGGTGTCTTTAGATCTAAAATGGGTCTCTTGTAGGCAGTATGTAGATGGGTCTTGTTTTTTTTATCCATTCTCTCACCCTATGTCTTTTGATTGGAGCATTTAGTCCATTTACATTCAGAGTAATTACTAAAAGATATGCATTTAGTGCCATTTTGTTACTTGTATTGTGGTTATTTCTGAAGAGTTTCTCTGATTCTTTCTTGCCTTTCCCTTTTTCATGGTTTGTTGACTTTCTTTAGTGATATATTTGGATTTCTTTCCATATTTATTAGTGGTTTTTGATTTGTGGTTACCATTAGGTTTGTATATAACCTCTTCTACAAATAGCAGTCTATATTAAGTTGATGGTCATTTAAGTTTGAACCCACTGTTTACGCCTCTCCTCCCCACATTTTAGGTATATGTTATCATATTTTACATCCTTTCCTCTTGTGAGTTCCTTGACTGATTTTTTACAGAAATGCTCATTTTTATTATTTTTGTGCTTCCTACCTTTATATTCCTACTTTTGATCTCTCCTTTCCACTCATAGTCCCCTTTAATATTTCTTGCAGGGCTGGTTTTATGGTCATGAACTCCTTTAGTTCTTGTTTGTCTGCGAGCCTATCTCTCCTTCTATTCTGAATGATAGCCTTGCTGGATAGAATAGTATTGACTAAAGACAACTGACAGAATGGGAGCAGATATTTGCAAATGACATATCAGATAAAGGGCTAATATCCAAAATCTATAAAGAACTTATCAAACTCAACACCCAAAGAACAAATAATCCAATCAAGAAATGGACAGAAGACATGAACAGACATTTTTCCAAAGAAGACATCCAAATGCCCAACAGACACAAGAAAAAGTGCTCAACATTGCTCGGCATCAGGGAAATCCAAATCAAAACCTCAATGAGATACCATCTCACACCAGTCAGAATGGCTAAAATTAACAAGTCAGGAAAGGACAGATGTTGGCAGGGATGCGAAGAAAGGGGAACCCTCCTAAACTGTTGGTGTGAATGCAAGTGTTGCAACCACTCTGGAAAACAGTATGGAGGTTCCTCAAAAAGTTGAAAATAGAGCTACCATACGATCCAGGAATTGCACTACTGGGTATTTACCCCAAAGATACAAATGTAGGGATCCGAAGGGGTACATGCACCCCGATGTTTATAGCAGCAATGTCCACAATAGCCAAACCGTGGAAAGAGCCAAGATGTCCATGGACAGATGAATTGATAAAGAAGTTGTGGTATATATATATATATATATATACACACAATGGAATATTATGCAGCCATCAAAAGGAATGAGATCTTGCCATTTGCAACAACGTGGAGGGAACTGGAGGGTGACATGCTGAGCAAAATAAGTCAATCAGAGAAAGACATGTATCATATGACCTCACTGATATGAGGAATTCTTAATCTCAGGAAACAAACTGAGGGTTGCTGGAGTGGGGGATGGGTGGGAGGGATGGGGTGGCTCGGTGATAGACACTGGGAAGGGTATGTGCTTGGTGAGCACTGTGAATTTTGCAAGACTGTTGAATCACAGATCTGTACCTCTGAAACAAATAATGCAATATATGTTAAGAAAGAAAAAAAAGATAACAGGAGGGGAAGAATGAAGCAGGGGAAATCGGAGGGGGAGACGAACCATGAGAGACGATGGACTCTGAAAAACAAACTGAGGGTTCTAGAGGGGAAGGGGGTGGGAGGATGGGTTAGCCTGGTGATGGGTATTAAAGAGGGCACGTTCTGCATGGAGCACTGGGTGTTGTGCACAAACAATGAATCACGGAACACTACATCAAAAACTAATGATGTAATGTATGGTGATTAACATAACAAAAAAATTCTAAAAAAAAAAAGAATAGTATTGACTGCAGCTTTTTCACATTCAGCACTTTGAATATATCATGACACTATCTTCTGGCTTGCAATGTTTCTGGTAAAAAATCTCCTGCTAGCTTTACATGTTTTCCCTTGCAAGTTAATGACTTCTTTTGTCTTGGTGCTTTTAATATTTTTTCTTTATTATATTTTGTCAATTTAATTATAATATGTCTTGGTGTGGACCTGTTTGTGTTGATTTTGTTGGGGGTTCTCTGTGCCTCCTGGATCTGGATATCTGTTTCCTTCTCCAGATTAGGGAGGTTTTCAGCTATTATTTATTCAAATACATTTTCTGCCCACTTTTCTCTCTTCTGGGACTCCTATAATACAAATGCTATTACATTTGATGGAGTCACTGAGTACCCTAAGTCTATTCTCATTTTGCATAATTCTTATCTGTCTCCTTTGTTCAACTTGACTACTTCCCATTACTCTATCCTCTAGGTCACTAATTTGTTCCTCTGCTACTTTCAGCCTGCTGTTTTTCCATCAAGCTTGATTCTTATTTTGTTTATTGTGCCCTTTATCTCTGCTATGTTATTCCTTATCTCTGTGTTAAGAGTCTGACTGATGTCTTCCACTTTTTTCTCAAGTCCAGGGAGTATATTATCAATGCTTTAAATTCTCTCATGCATATCACTCAGATCTGTTTTGCTTAGATCTGTAGCCATGGCCTTATGCTGTTCTTTCATTTGGGCTAAATTTCTCTGTCTCCTCATTTTGTCTAACTCTGTGTCTGCCTCTGTGTGTTAAGAAAGTCAGCTGTGTCTTCTGCTCTGGAAAATGGTGATTTTATGAAGAGGTCCTGGAGTCCCTATAGTGGTTTGTTGCCTGTTCACCAGAACTTGACACTTAAGGAGAGTATCCTATGTGTGTTACTTACCCCTGCTGTTGTGTCTGGAGTCACTTTTTCTTTCAATGCAGTCATCTGCACTGAATCTCTAACTTGTGGGCTGTGCTTGCTCTCTGTGGTGTTAGTGGTACCAGGCAGGCCAACTCTGAGGAGGTGTGCCTGCTAGAGAACTTGTAAACAGGACAGCAGTATAGCAAAATTTCTGCTGGTCCACTAGTCCTATAACTGTATCCCTTGAAGCACTATGGTGGTAGGGCTGAATGCCAGGGCTGCCAGGGACACAAGGCTAGGCACAGCTAGGCCTGGCACATGAGGGTGACTGGGAGTGTGCAATTGGGTGTGCAGTGTGGTGGCTGGGTGGTGGCAGCTGTGCACCTGGCTGCTGGATGCAGCACGCAAATGTGGCTGGGGTGTGTGACTGAGCAGTGTGCTATGGCTGCTATGGGTGAGCAGCTGGGTGCTGCATGTAAGGGTCGCTAGGCATGGCATGGATCAATGGCTGGAGCACATGGCTGAGTGTGGCATGTGAGGGCAGCTGGAGGTGCATGACTAGGTGCAGTGTAGGACAGTGGTGGGGGCACATGGCTAGGCACCATGGAGGATGTGCATGATACCCTGGAGTAGCTATGCACCCAGTATCTGATTGGGGAGCATGTGCAGCTTTAACAAAATTTGCCCTGAGCTCAGGACCGAGGATAGCAGACTTGGAGTAGGTTAGTCCTCAGGAGAACTTATGCACATGGTACACTGCTAGTGGGTTAGGTAGCAAGTATCTATGCAGCCCAGCCTCTCACAGGTGGCTCTGTGTTAATGCTAGGGACTGGTGGAGGAAAATGGTGCCTGCCAGTTCCCTGGTTTTCAGAGAAGATTTTATGTTGCCTCTCCACACAAGCTGCTGTCTCTTTAAGGGCAGCAACCCAGCTATCTCTCACCCTCCAGCTCACCCTGTGCTGACTCAGCAGCAGACTTTTTTTAAATTTTATTTTATTATGTTACGTTAATCACCATATATTACATCAGTAGTTTTTGATGTAGTGTTCCATGATTCATTGTTTGCATATAACACTCAGTGCTCCATTCAATATGTGCCCCTTTTAATACCCATCACCAGGCTACCCCATCCACCCATCCCCCTCCCCTCTAGAACTCTCAGTTTGTTTCTCAGAGTCCATAGTCTTTCATGATTCATCTTCCCTTCCATTTTCCCCCCCTTCATTTTTCCCTTCCTACTATCTTCTTTTTTTTTTTACATATAATGTATTATTTCTTTCAGAGATACAGATCTGTAATTCATCAGTCTTACACAATTCACAGCGCTCACCATAGCACATACCCTCCCCAATGTCTATCACCACGCCACCCCATCCTTCTCACTCCCCACCACTCCAGCAACCCTCAGTTTGTTTCCTGATATCACCCTGTGCTGACTCAGCAGACTTTTAAAGCTCCAGCCTCCAAGTACAACCAGTTTTATATCTCACAGAATTCAGCCCCCCTGGTTTTTAAGCCAAACCTTATGGGGATTAATCTTCCCTGTGTAAACAACACACTCTTTAAACCAATGGATCAAAGAATAAATCATAATAAAATTAGACAATACTTGAGATGGAAATGAAAACACAAAACAAAAAGTTTGGATGCATCAACATAATGCTAAGAAGGAAATTTATAGCTGTAAATACCTTCATTCAAAAAGAGGAAAGGTCTCAGGTGGATAATCTTATCTTCTATGTTAAGACTAAAAAAAAAGAGCAAACTAAACCTAAAGCAAGCAGAAGAAAGGAACTAATAAAAATGAGAGTGGGAATAAATCAAAGAACAGAAAAATAATAGAGATGATCAACAACCAAAAGAGCAACAAACTTGACAAACCTTTAGCTAGACTGAGCAAGAAAAGTAGGGACATTACCACAGTCCTTACTGAATTTAAAAAGATATAACATACAGGCAAACCTCATTTTATTGCATTTCACTTTATTGCATTTTGCAGACACTGAATTTTTTACAAATTCTTTGTGGCAACCTGTATCCAGCAAGTCTATCAGCGCCATTTTTCCAACAGTATTTGCTCACTTCATGTCTCTGTGTCACATTATTGTAATTCTCACAATATTTCAAGGGTTTACATTATTATTTTTTTGTTATGGTAATCTGTGACCAGTAATCATGGCCCATTGAAAGCTCAAATTATGGTTGACATTTTTTAGCAATATTTTTAAATTAAAGTATGTACACTTTCTTTTAGACATAATGCTATTGCACACTTAATAGACTACAGTGTAAACACAACTTTTATATGCACTAGGAAACCAAAAAATTCATTTAACTCAGTTTATTGTGATATTTGCTTTATTGCAGTGGTCTGGAACTGAATCCACAATATCTCTGAGGTATGCCTGTAATGCTATGAAAAAAATTTAATTTGATAACCTAGATAGAGTGGACAAATTCCTAGAAAGACAAAAACTACTGAAACTGACTGAAGAAGAAATAAAAAACCTGAATATATCTATTGGATTAAAGAGATTGAATTATTCACTAAAAGATAAATAAGTACTAGGGATATAATGTACAATATGGAGCTATAGCTAACTCTGCTGTATGATATATACAAAAATTGTTATTAGAGTAAATCCTGAGAGTTCTCATCACAGGAGGAAATTTTTCTTCCTTTATTATTTTCTTCTTTCTTTTGTTTTTATTTTATCTACATGAGAAAATAAATTTTACCTGAACCTATGTAGTAATCATTTCACAATACACATAAATCAAATTATTCTGTATACCTTAAACTCATACAGCAATGTGTCAATTATTTCTCAATAAAATGGTGGGAGAAAGCTTACAAAAAAAGAAAAGATACCTCCCTCACACCATATATGAAAATAATGGATCATAGAACTAAATGGAAGATCGAAAATTATAAAACACTAGAAGCAGAGGTACATATCTTCACGACCTTGGATTAAGCAATGGTTTGTTAGACATAACCTCAAAAGCACAAGGAACAAAAAAACAGATAAATTGGACTTCATCAAAATAAAAACTTTTGTGCTTCAAAGGACACCATCAAGAAAGCAAAAAGAAAATCCATACAATAAAAGAAAATGTTTACTAATCATATATCTGATGAGGGACTATATGAAGTCCCTCTGGACTGATCCAGACTATATGAAGAACTTTATAACTCAACAACAACAAAAACACAAGCCAGTTTAAAAATGGGTAAAGTGCGGGAGTGGAGTAAGATGGCAGAGGAGTAGGAGACCTGGATTTCATCTGGTCTCAGGAATTCAACTGCATAGGGATCAAACCATTCTGAACACCTATGAACTCAACAGGAGATAGAAGAAAAGAATAGCAACAACTCTCTGAACAGAAAAGTGACCACCTTCTGGAAGGTCTTTTCTAATTGGTTCAGAGTATATTTTCTGGGGATGTTGTTACCCTGTTAGCATTTTGTTCTCTCATTCATCTATTCTCCTCTGGACAAAATGACAAACGGAAAAAATCATCATCAGAAAAAACAAGAGGTAGTACCGACTGCCAGGGACCTACTCAATACGGACATTAGTACGATGTCGGACCTAGAGTTCAGAATCATGATTTTAAAGATACTAGCTGGACTTGAAAAAAGCATGGAAGTTATTAGAGAAACCCTTTCTGGAGAAATAAAAGAATTAAAATCTAACCAAGTCGAAATCAAAAAGGCTATTAATGAGGTGCAATCAAAAATGGGGGCACTAACTGCTAGGATAAATGAAGCAGAAGAGAGAATCAGTGCTATAGAAGACCAAATGATGGAAAATAAAGAAGCTGAGAAAAAGAGAGAAAAACTATGGATCACGCGGGCAAAATTCGAGAGATAACCGATACCACAAGACAAAACATCATTAGAATAATTGGGATCCCAGAAGAAGAAGAAAGACAGAGAGGGGCAGAAGGTATATTGGAGCAAATTATAGCAGAGACCTTCACTAATTTGGGAAAGGAAACAGGCATCAAAATCCAGCAGGCACAGAGAACCCCTCTCAAAATCAATAAAAATAGGTCAACACCCCGACATCTAATAGTACAACTTACGAGTCTCAGAGACAAAGGGAAAATCCTGAAAGCAGCTCAGGAGAAGAGATATGTAACCTACAATGGTAGAAACATTAGATTGGCAACAGACCTATCCACAGAGACCTGGCAGGCCAGAAAGGACTGCCATGATATATTCAGAGCACTAAACGAGAAAAATATGCAGCCAAGAATACTATATCCAGCTAGGCTGTCATTGAAAATAGAAGGAGAGATAAAAAGCTTCCAGGACAAACAAAAACTAAAGGAATTTGCAAACATGAAACCAGCCCTACAAGAAATATTGAAAGGGGTCCTCTAAGCAAAGAGAGAGCCTAAAATGTTGGCAGGGATGCAGAGAAAGGGGAACCCTCCTACACTGTTGGTGGGAATGCAAGTGGTGCAACCACTCTGGAAAACAGTATGGAGGTTCCTCAAAAGTTGAACAGAGAGGTACCATACAACTCAGCAATTGCACTACTGGGTATTTACCCCAAAGATACAAATGTAGGGATCTGAAGGGGTATGTGTACCCCAATGTTTATAGCAGCAATGTCCACAATAGCCAAACTGTGGAAAGAGCCAAGATGTCCATGGACAGATGAATGCATAAAGACGATGTGGTATATATATACAATGAAAAACTATGCAGCCATCAAAAGGAATGAAATCTTGCCATTTCAACGATGTGGATTGAAGTGGAGGGTATTATGCTGAGTGAGATAAGTCAATCAGAGAAAGACGTATCATATGACCTCACTGATATGAGGAATTCTTAATCTCAGGAAACAAACTGAGGGTTGCTGGAGTGGTGGGGGGTACGAGGGATGGGGTGGCTTGGTGATAGACATTGAGGAGGGTATGTGCTATGTTGAGCGCTGTGAATTGTGTAAGACTGTTGAATCACCGACCTGTACCTCTGAAACAAGTAACACATCATATGTAAAAAAAGAAGAAGATAGTAGGAAGGGTAAAATGAAGGGGGAGAAATCAGAGGGGGAGATGAACCATGAGAGAGAAACAAACTGTGTGTATATATATATATATATATATACACACACACACACACACACAATGGAATATTATGCAGCCATCAAAAGGAATGAGATCGTGCCATTTGCAACGATGTGGATGGAACTGGAGGGTGTTATGCTGAGCGAAATAAGTCAATCAGAGAAAGACATGTATCATATGATCTCACTGGTATGAGCAATTCTTAATCGCAGGAAACAAACTGAGGGTTGCTGGGGGGGGTGGGAGGGATGGGGTGTCTGGGTGATAGACATTGGGGAGGGTATGTGCTATGGTGAGCACTGTGAATTTTGCAAGACTGTTGAATCACAGATCTGTACCTCTGAAACAAATAATGCAATATATGTTAAGAAAAAAAAAAAAGAAGATAGCAGGAGGGGAGGAATGAAGGGGGGAATCAGAGGGGGAGATGAACCATGAGAGATGATGGACTCTGAAAAACAGAGGGTTCTAGAGGGGAGGGGGGTGGGAGGATGGGTTAGCCTGGTGATGGGTATTAAAGAGGGTACATTCTGCATGGAGCACTGGGTGTTATGTACAAACAATGAATCATGGAACACTACATCAAAAAGTAATGATGTAATGTATGGTGATTAACATAACAATAAAAAATTAAAAATAAAATAATAAAAAAATGGGTAAAATGCTGGGTGTTATACGCAAACAATGAACCATGGAACACTACATCAAAACTAATGATATAATGTATGATGACTAACATAACATAATAAAATAAGATTTTAATTAAATAAATAAATAAAAATGGGTAAAGTGTTTTAATAGACATTTCTCCAGAGAAGATACACAAATGGCCACAAGCACATGAAAAGATGCCCAACAACGTTAGCCATTAGCCATCTCATTAATGTAATGTGATACTCCTTTGCACCCTGAAGAAAAGAGATAATCAAAAATATAGACAATGACAAGTGTTGGTGAGGATGTGGAGAAATTGGAACCCTCATCCAATGCTGTCGGGAATGTAAAATTAAAGGTGCTATGGAGAACAATCTATCAGTTCCTCAAAAAGTTATGCAGAATTGCCATATGAACCAGCAATTCCATTCGTAGGCATATATCCAAGAGAACTGAAGACGTATGTCCACACAAAAACTCATACACAAATGTTCAAAGTGGCATCATTCATAATAACCAAAAAGTGGAAAAAAACAAAATGTCCATCAGTCAATTAATAGATAAACAAATTATGGCATAGCTTAGAAAATGGAATATTATTCAGCCATAAAAAGTAATGAAGTAGTAAACCATCCTGCAACATGGATGAATCTTGAAATCATTATGCTAAGATACAAAAGACCCCATGTGGAATAATTCAATTTATGTGGGATGTCCATAATAAGCATGTCCATACAGGCAGAAAGTGGAATTATCGGAAGGAGGTGCAATGCAGGGTGTGAGGGGAAATGGTGACTGATAATAGGTGTGGGGTTATTTGAGGGTGAGAAAAATGTCCTGGAAGTGGCAATGGTTACACAACTTTGTGAATATACAAAAGAACACTGAATTATACACATTCAAAGGATGAAATTTATGGTATGTGAATTCTAGATCTCAATTAAAAAATCTAATCCATTCTCTCTCTCTCTCTCTCTCTCTCTCTGTCTCTCCTTATCTCACCTGCTCCCTTTCTCTCTTCTTCTTCCTTCCTCTCCCTCACCTCTCTCTCTCTTGATTTCATTTCTTCGGTGTCATGGGGAATATGGTAATTTTACCCATGGTAAGATTAGTAAGGAAAACAGGCACTTTACTCTAATTGATTCTTAAAAGCCAAGACCTTTTTGTTATATTTATTGTCATTCCAAAATAATCACGTGGATGTTTACATTCATTTAAGATGAATACTTGATAAAAACTAGGAAGGAACTATCTAGGGATTTAAATGTTTCTATTATCAGGTTGACACTAACTTCATGTAACAATTGCCGTGTGTGTGTGTGTGTGTGTGTGTGTATCCTTACAACTCAGGTGACTGCCACCATTCCTTTAGGTCTACTTTGAGGCCATAGGAAAAAGCCTTTCTTTGAGGCAGCGGAGTCTTGAGAAGACCCTCAAAACTAGATCATCTCAGCCCTCACTGACAGGGTAGCCATGTGATTTAATTGAAGATTCAGTTCCTCATCTGTCACTCACAGGCACTCACAGCATGATGCTATGAAACACTCAAACCCTTTGACTAACCCCAAGATCCAAATATACTGTCCCCTCCACAGTTATAACACTTATTTCAAACTAATGCATTGGTCTCCTTGTTAAAATGTAACATTTCATAATATCAGTCTAAGTTTATGTTTTGATAACACAAGAGCTAGAAGACAACCTGGTCCAATCCTCTCAGCCATAAAAGAACAGATCCATTTTATGGGCTGGTGAGTGTCTGAGCTTACTTGGAATAACATTTCTGAACCACCTGCCCAGCATGAAGGGTGCTGCTGACCTACCTCTTGGGACACTATCAACCAGTTGCCAGGCATACACTATGGGTCACCATGGGCCAAATGTTTCTGGTTTTTTTACTGGAATTTCTACAAGGGTCACTTGCTGCCTTGTATTTGCTCAATTTTTTCCATCTGGGTGAAATCTTTAATCTCATCCCCAACCTTTGGAATCATATTCTATTGTCAAAGTCCATGACAAATGCTGCCTCCTCCAAAAGGCATTTCCTTACCTTTTCAATTGGATGTGATCTCTTCCAACTCTTCCTCTTCCTGTTTCTCCCCTTCTCCTTCTTTTTCCTCCTCCTATTCCATTTCCTTCTCCCCTCCTATTTCTAACTCTTTAATTTTGACAGCAATAACAGTTCATCTGTCCTTGATTATGGAAGTTATCATATTTGGCTTTATAACTTGGTACCCTTGTCCTGCCTCTACAACGAACTGTGAAAGTTCTGAAGATCTGTGTCTTAATTAGCTGTGTAGTTCTCATTGCACCTCATGTGAATCAATACAGACCTCCCCTCTATAATGGGAGACCAATGAGATCACTGAAATAGTTTTTATGTTCACTACACTATACCCAGCCCCTACACCACCACTTGCATTTGTTGTACAAATGCATGAATGGATAACTGAATTAATAAATGAATGATGTAATTGAAATGAATTACTTACCAGAAATCAGAGTACCTGGGAAATATATTAGGAAGCTTTGGAGATGTCTGTCCAGCTCACAATGACCCCCTTCCTCTAAGAACTATACCTCCAGCCCCTCCATTATAAAACATGTGGCCCTTGTCCTGGTCATAATTTCTAGGTTAGAAAAGGAAGCTAATCCAATCTGGGCCAATCAGACTCTTCACCAGGGAATCTGGGATTCAAAATAACTTTTTCCCTCTGTGTTGCTGAAAGTGAGATTCTACAAATCAGGAAAGTAATGAGATCATCTCTATTCTGCTGTGAACAGAAAAAAAGATGAGAAAATGGTGCATGGAGAAGCACAAGGCTATGAGAATAGAATGGAGAGTGTTTGGGAATCGGGAGCATGCTCTTTGTCTGGATGCCTTCCTTTTCCTGAGTCTGCCCCCTGCCCAGGACCAATCATCCCTTGCAGTCTGCCAGTGAGCCAGGTATCCTTCAATAATCTTTATTTTGCTTAAGACTGATCAAGTAAGTTGCTTTATTTGTTCAACAACAGGACACAAAGGGACAGTAAAAACACTAGCAATTTTGAAACCATAATCAGGGAAATAATTACAGAAAAACCTCCAAAACTGAAATCTAATCAAACATATTGTGAGAGAACTTAGGGGGACATTCTAAACTAATTATCAAAGAGGAGACCTAGAAAACTGCTGATCAAGGTTATAAATTGTAAGGCCAAAGACATTTTAAAGTTGGCTCACTGATTCTTACAGTTTCCTAATCAATTATCCACGATTCTGAAATCCTAAAGTTCAGATAAAGCAAAAATTTTTATGTTTTATGTCAAAATTCAATAAAACCTGACATGAACTAAAATGAGGCATTTTATGGTCTTAATTTATCCCACCTTGTGTAAGTATTCATGTTTCACTGCAGCAATATTAATGCTTAGATGACAAGGTGCTGGCTCTGAACCTCTTGGGGGTGTTACATTATATACAATTCAGTATGTACATTGAATTCTCCTTATAAAATACAAACAAAGATATCAGAATTTTGGAACATATCTGGTAGCAAGAGTTTCCTGTAGGCACTATGGACCTGTGTGTACCAACTGAGCAGACTAGAGTTAATTCTAACATATGTTGTGAGATAAAGATCCTTGCACACTGGGGAACTATCTCTTTGCCAGATGCACATAAATTGTAACCAGGTCCCTTTTCTTTCTTCACTATTGTAGCACCTCTTGCACCTTTAGGTCCCTCAAAGTTCTCCTGTCTCTCACTTAAAGTCTGTGGCAGTAGCCAGCTCTATGTGGATGTGCCCTCATACAGATGTACCCTAACCAAATCTGTCCCTGAATCCCTGCACCTACTTCCCAACTCTAGCCTTTCTGCTGCTTGACATTCATGCGTGTATCAGCTGTATACACGTGCAAGTTAGCATTCCATAGAACTTGAACCAATGGCTAATGGAGCCAATAGGTAAATGCACCCTCTCCCATGCAACCCCATGGACAGACCTGAGACATATTCTATACTTCTTCTCAGACAATCCTATGGGATGGAGCCACCAGTGGCCCACATCAGAGGCCATATGATGATGCTATCTTGTTTTGGCTTGCTCTCTTCACTATTGTGCTTCCATGTTTCCACAGTGTAGTGGTTATCACATTCACCTGACACTACTCTGCCTCCTTATCCTTCACTTCTCTTCCCTGGAATCATACTTCCCAATGAAAAACCCACACACAAGCCTTCGCACAGGCTTTGCTCTCTAGAGAACCTAGGCTGAGTCAGCCACATCTAAAATTCTCATAATTAAGTTGGAATCTATAAGAATCAATAAGAAGACCTCACACCACTCACAATGGCTAAAATCAACAAGTCAGGAAATGACAGATGTTGGCGAGGATGAGGAAAAGGGAAATCCTCCTACACTGTTGGTGGGAATGCAAGCTGGTGCAGCCACTCTGGAAAACAGTATGGAGGTTCCTCAAAAAGTTGAAAATAGAGCTACCCTATGACCCAGCAATTGCACTACTGGGTATTTACCCCAAAGATACAGATGTAGGGATCCGAAGGGGCACGTGCACAGCAATGTTTATAGCAGCAATGTCCACAATAGCCAAACTATGGAAAGAGCTTAGATGTCCATCGACAGATGAATGGATAAAGAATATGTGGTATTACATACAATGGAGTATTACACAGCCATCAAAAAAACCCAAAATCTTGCCATTTGCAACAACGTGGATGGAACTAGAGGATATTATGCTAAGCCAAATAAGTCAATCAGAGAAAGACAATTATCATATGATCTCACTGATATGCAGAATTTGAGAAACAAGACACAGGTTCATAGGGAAGAGAGGAAAAAATGAAACAAGACAAGACCAGAAAGGGAGACAAACCATAAGAGACTCTTAATCTCAGGAAACAAACTGAGGGTTGCTGGAGTGGAGGGGAGTGGGAGGGATGGGGTGGCTGGGTGATGGACATTGGGGAGGGTATGTGCTATGGTGAGCACTGTGAATTGTGTAAGACTGATGAATCACAGACCTGTACCCCTGAAACAAATAATACATTATATGTTAATAAAAATAAATTAATTTTAGGGGCACCTGGGTGGCTCAGTCGGTTAAGCATCTGCCTTCAGCTCAGGTCATGATCCCTGGGTCCTGGGATCAAGTCCCACATTGGGATCACTGCTCAGCGTGGAGCCTGCTTCCCCTCTCCCTCTACCTGCTGCTCTCCTTGCTTGTGCTTGCTCTCTCTCTCTCTCTGTGTCATAAATAATAAATATTTTTTAAAAACTTAATTAATTTTAAAAAATAAAGTATCACTAAAGCCTAAAAAAAAAGAAAAAGAAAAAAATGACAAACCAATAGAGAACATAGCAAAATATGTTAAAAATTCAAAGTACAGATGGTCAGTCACATATGTACAAGGAAGTACATTGCAGTATCATGGTAATGGCATAAAAATTGAAAACAACTTAATTTTTAATAGGAGTCTCACTGAATTGTATATGGTGTATCCATACAATAGAGTTTTGTGTAGTCATTAAAAGAGAATGAGGTAGGTCCCTACACTGATATGATCACATTTGTACGATACATAAATGGAAAAAAAGAGATGTAGTTCACTATAGACGATGTGACTATAGAAATCAGTGACATAGATACATAGGTGACTGATAAATAATCTAGATAAATAAATAATGTAATATTACAAAATAGGGAAGAATATGGACAAAACTGTGAACATTGTTTTTCTCTGAAAAGTAGACAAGATGATATTCACTTTGGAAGTTACATAGTATTCTAATAGCAACTTTTATCTTTTTGATATTTTCTGCATTGTTTAAATTAAAAAACCCATCGATAATTTAAAAAGAATCATGCATCCTAGAACCCTATATCTTGTATCTATTAATGTGTGGGGCATTTATACAAGGCACTGGGGAGAGAAAAGTTTAGCAGACAAGGACCACGCCCTTGAGTCTAGCTAGGGCAAGGGGATATTAGGGGACAGAGACACAAACAAATGATTAGAATAACATGTGAGTTCTCGATCTAAGGTGCTTGGAACTCCAGGGGAGGGTGTCTGAACATGCCAAATGTTGGCTCTACTCACAATCATCAAAAACTGGAACCAGTCCAAATGTCCTTCAATGGGTGAATGGACAAACAAAATGTATCCATACCACGGAAGTCTACTGAGCAACAAAACAAATGAACTGTTGATACACACAGCAACTTGGATGAATCTGAAAGGTGTTATGCTGTGTAAGAAAAGCCAATCCCAAAGGTTGCATAAAGTCTGATTACATGTGTTAGACATCGTCTGAAAGACAAAACTGTAGGGATAGAGAACAAATCAGGAGTTGCTGGGATTGAGGCAGGGGGTAACTACAAAGGGTAACACTGAAGTTTTTTGGGGCAATGGAATTGTTCTATATTCCAATTGTAGTGGTGGTTACATAAATTTACGTCTTTGTTAAAACTCATAAAATTTTGTACCAAAAGGAAAAGTCAATTTTTCTCTATGATAACTTAAAAAAATAAAATAAGAAAGAAGAAGAGGATGAGAGTTAATGCTGTGTTTAGGTTATGATGTTTAAATGAAGGAATGTGTTAGGGGCGCCTGGGTGGCTCAGTCATTAAGCGTCTGCCTTCAGCTCAGGTCATGGTCCCAGAGTCCTGGGATCAAGCCCCACATCAGGCTTCCTGCCGAAGAAAGGAAGGAAGGAAGGAAGGAAGCCTGCTTCTCCCTCTCCCACTCCCCCTGCTTGTGTTCCCTCTCTCACTGTGTCTCGCTCTGTCAAATAAATAAATAAAATCTTTAAAAAAAAAAAATGAAGGAATGTGTTATATGACGCTATGTTTTGTTACATGGCATGATCTGATGTTATATGACATCATATTGTATTATGCTCAATTTACACAGCACATTGCATTCAAAACAGCAATTCACCAAAAATAAATGGTCACATCTACTGACTGAAGCCCTGGGGAGATCTTGTATCAGTTTTGTTCCTGTTCCCATCAGCAGGGTTACCGTAACTCTAAGGAAACTGTACTCCATTTTTTTTTTTTGTACTCCATTTAAAACATATGCTAATTGAACTTTTCTCCTAGTCAATCTAACTCTTCCATCATGATGAGTGCATATATCTGAGTTACGTATTCCAGGATCCCCAGATAAAATCATTTCTTCACAAACCCTAACTGAAAACATAAAATTAAGGGCAAAAAAGAAGCCCCTTGATCACACATGCAACAACCACACAAAAAGAGAGGTAACATCTTAGTAAAAAGTGTCGACTTCTCAGGCTAAAATAACATGTCTTGCAGTAATCAAGATTTTTTAAAGTCCATGTAGTTAAAGATATGACTAAATTTTTAAAGTATTGTTATTTATACAGTGATCACTTGCCAAATGCTAAAAAAATTGCATGCAAACTTCCATATATTTTTTAGTCTTTAAAATGCATGCTATGTTCATTTATAGTGTGATCCCAAATAAAATTAGAAACAAAATATCCCATAAATACCCAAAAGAATTATCTAATGGAACCCTTCTGCCCACAAAACACCAGTTTTATTGTATTTACTTAATTACCAGTGGTGACCACCTCTTAAAGTTTTATAATGCTAAAATTATGTCTGCAGTGTAATTCAAAATAATTACATTGCAATAATAATTTCTAGATGTAATACACCAAATAAAATTAAAATTCATGACATTTTTACCAGTCTAGCTTTGGCATTCTTTATTACATCAGGTTTCTATATGGATTGGCTCTCAGTTGTGGATAAAGAACACTTGTCAGCTTAGAACCCAGCCCAGGCTGCCTGGAAAATTGGATTTGAGATTATTTAAGGAAATAAATTATGAGAGGTTCTGAACACATGATATAAAGCTGGACACCCAGTCAAAAGCATGTACATCATGTACTATGTGTAAAGACTCTAGCAATGTGTCTTTCTACATATGACAGAAAAGGGAAATTAATCTACAATAAAGATTTCTGATGGTAGCCTAGATCCAAAGGAGCAATGCCATGGTGTGAATAACTGAAACTTGCTCATATTATCCATCATTTTACAAAGAGGCTTTGCTTTCTATAGAAGTTATATTCTTCAAATGTTGCAGTAAATCAAATTTTTATAAAAAGATATTTACATATCTTAATAGAGCTTCCTTTTGAAGGAAAACCATAAAGCTTTTTGGTTATAAAGAAAAATATTCCTTGAAAGGCCTTCAAATTTATCTTTCTCAAAGATCTATACATTCATGTGAGGTGCATTTTGGAAGTGGTTTGGGTTTTGTTTTGTTTTAAGTAATAACACCAATAGAGATAACTGCTAAATCAGTAAGAAAAACCTAAGGAATGTGGAAAATACTGATGAAGAGTGGAAGGCTGTTGGGGTTAACAAGGTATGTGGTGAGCCCAATATGCAAGACAGCACATCTCAGGTGGGGACAGGCCCTGCAACCTTGACACAGGGCTTGAGAAAGTGGAAAGTGAGAGCCATAGCACCAGGAAAGCAAGAGAAGATAAATCTATGGGAGAGGGTTGGAGAAGGGGTTCTGCTCTGTGGGGAAAATGGATGCACCATGGGGAGCAGGGGGGGTTTGTAGACCTCTTGCACTCCTCTGGCCCTTTCAGTCCCTCATCGAATCCTCATGTCAAGTTGCACAAACTGCAAGACTATGACCTTGCTGATGGTACCTCCTGTCTCTTCTGGGGGTTCTTCTCAGGCAACAATTTACAGATCTGGTTATCAAGTATAATAGGGATGATAATATCTACTCTATATTTCTCCTAATGTTAAACCCTGGAGGGGCTGAAGACCCATGCACTGAGACACTAGGGGCTGGAGATGCATCTCCCTCTCTCTCTCTCTCCCTCCCTCCCTCTCTCTTTCCCTCTCGCTCTCTCCCAGAAAACAAAAAGAGAGGTAGTGGATAAAGGTTTCCTTCTTTCCATCAAAGGCTGGCCACACTCCACATCAGCCCTCCTCACCAATGTCTAGGAACAAGCTTTGAAATCTTTCCTCGCAGACTGTGATAGCAATTGCAAAGCCCATCAACAAAAGGTAACAAAAAATTAGACTCACCGAGATCAAGATGAACACCAGGAACAAACGAATTGAGAAAGAACATGAAGATAACAAATCCCAACACCATCAGGCATTTGGTGAGCAGAATCTTGTCTGATATCCTGTGCTGTGAGAGAAAAAAACACAACTCATTTACTGGGTACTATCTTCTGCTTCCTGCACTGTGTCCATCATCCTGCATGACTCGAATCACTACAAATTCTCCTTAAGATGAAAAATATAACATCTTGAACTCGAAAGAAGATTATAAGGTAATGCATTATAAAGAAGACTGTACAGACTTGGGATTACAGCATTCAAAAATCTTTATAAAAAATAAACTCAATAGGGGGGCGGAGCAAGATGGCGGAGGAGTAGGAGACCTTGATTTCGTCTCCTCTCAGGAATTCAGCTGGATAGGGATCAAACCATTCTGAACACCTACAAACTCAACAGGAGATCGAAGAAAAGAAGAGCAACAACTCTCTCATCAGAAAAGCGACCACTTTCTGGAAGGTAGGACGTGGGGAGAAGTGAATCCGAGGCGATATTCGGGAGGCTAGACAGCGGGGGAGGGGCCTCCGTCGGCCGATTCTGGCAAGTGATAGAACCACGGAGCACAAAATCGGAACTTTTAAAAGTCTGCTCCACCAAGGAACGTCACTCTGGTGGCTAAGCGGGGGGTGGAACCCTCCGGGACAGTGTGGTCCCAGGACCCTCGGGGTCACAGAAAGACTGGGGGTGCCTGAGTGTGGAAGAGCTCCCAGGTAACGGAGCAGGGAAGCCGGCTGCAGAGGCGGAGCCCAGGCACGAGCTCTCAGCTCGGGGTTGCCATAAACCGGGATCCGCGGCACAGTCGGGCCACTGCTCCTCCAGCAGGGACCCAACAAGCGGCAGATCGGGGGAGACTCACCTTCCTCCCCCGGGAGGAGCCGCACGGGAGTGCACCGCAGGGATCTGCTGGGTTTGGAGACTCCACCCAGGGTCGGGTGCCAGAGATAGAAATGCGCGGTCACAGGCCGGGTGAGCAAGGAGTGCGGCTGGAGACCGGGGAGACGAGAGTGACTGATGGCTTTTCTCTGGGGGCTCACTGAGAAGCGGGGCCCTGAGTTCTCGGCTCCTCCAGGGCGGAGATTGGGAGGCCACCATTTTAACTCTCCGCCTCCAAAGCTGTACGGAAAGCTCACAGGGAACAAAAGCCCCGGAGAGCAAACCTGAGCAGATTACTTAGCCAGGAGGGGGCAAGGGCGTGGCAATTCCGCCTCTGGCAGAGACATTTGGAAACCACGGCAACAGGCCCCTCCCCAGAAGATCAGCGAGAACAGCCAGCCAAGGCCAAGTTTACCGATCAATGAGAACGGCAGAACTCCAGCGTTAGGGGACTACTGCACATAGAATTCATGGCTTTTTTACCATGATTCTTTAGTCTTTCAAAGTTAATTTTTTTTTAACTGTCTTTTTTTCTTTTTTTTCTTTTTGAATTTTTCTTTTTCCCTTTTTCAACCAACATCTTATCAATCCCTTTTTTAAAAAAAAAACATTTTTACTTTTCATTTTTAGAGTCATATTCTATCCCTTCATAGTAGTTACCCGTATTTTTGGCTTATATATATAAGTTGTTCTCTCTTTAAAATTTTGAGATAGTTTCTTCTAACAGATTAAAATATACCCTAAATCTCTAGTATATGGTGTTTTCTATTCCCCTGCCTGATCACATCCTCTCCCTTTTTTTTTTTCTTTTTTTAAATCCTCTTCTTTCTTTTTTCAAACAACTTCTTATCAATTCCTTTTATAAAATTTTTTATAATTTCCATCTTTACAGTCATATTCCATCCCTTCATATCAACCCTTATTTTTGTACATATATACGTTTTTCTTTCTTTAAAATTTTAGGAGGCACTTTCTTCTAAAAGACCAAAATACACCCCAAATCTAGTGTGTGGAACTGATCATATTTGATCACATTCTGGTTTTTGTTGTTGTTGTTGTTTTGTTTTGTTTGTTTTTGTTTTTATCTTTATCTTTTTCTTTTTTTTCTTTTTCTTTTTTCTCTCTTTCCCTTTCTTTTCCCACTGCTTCAGGTTTTTTCTGATTTGTTTAGAGTATATTTTCTGGGGACATTGTTACTCTGCTAGCATTTTGTTCTCTCATTAATCTATTCTCCTCTGCACAAAATGACAAGACGGAAAAAATCACCTCAACAAAAAGAACAAGAGGTAGTACCGACTGCCAGGGACCTACTCAATACGGACATTAGTACAAGGTCAGATCTAGAGTTCAGAATCATCACTTTAAAGATACTAGCTGGGCTTGAAAAAAATATGGAAGTTATTAGAGAAACCCTTTCTGGAGAAGTAAAAGAACTAAAATCCAACCAAGTAGAAATCAAAAAGGCTATTAATGAGGTGCAATCAAAAATGGGGGCGCTAACTGCTAGAATAAATGAGGCAGAAGAGAGAATCAGTAATATAGAAGATGAAATGATGGAAAATAAAGAAGCTGAGAAAAAGAGAGATAAACAACTACTGGATCACGAGGGCAGAATTCGAGAGATAAGCGATACCATAAGACGAAACAACATTAGAATAATTGGGATGCCAGAAGAAGAAGAAAGAGAGAGAGGGGCAGAAGGTATAATGGAGCAAATTATAGCAGAGAACTTCCCTAATTTGGGGAAGGAAACAGGCATGAAAATCCAGGAAGCACAGAGAACCCCTCTCAAAATCAATAAAAATAGGTCAACACCCCGACATCTAATAGTAAAACTTACGAGTCTCATAGACAAAGAGAAAATCCTGAGAGCAGCTCGGGAGAAGAGATCTGTAACCTACAAGGGTAGAAACATTAGAATGGCAACAGACCTATCCACAGAGACCTGGCAGGCCAGAAAGGACTGGCAGGATATATTCAGAGCACTAAATGAGAAAAATATGCAGCCAAGAATACTCTATCCAGCTAGGCTGTCATTGAAAATGGAAGGAGAGATAAAAAGCTTCCAGGACAAACAAAAACTAAAGGAATTTGCAAACACAAAACCAGCCCTACAGGAAATCTTGAAAGGGGTCCTCTAAGCAAAGAGAGAGCCTAAAAGCAATATAGACCAGAAAGGAACACATACAATATATGGTAACAGTCACCTTACAGGCAATACAATGACACTAAATTCCTATCTTTCAATAGTTACCCTGAATGTAAATGGGCTCAATGCCCCAATCAAAAGACACAGGCTATCAGACTGGATTAAAAAACAAGACCCATCAATATGCTGTCTGCAAGAGACTCATTTTAGACCCAAAAACACCCCCAGATTGAAAGTGAGGGGGTGGAAAACCATTTACCATGCTAATGGACACCAAAAGAAAGCTGGGGTAGCAATCCTTATATCAGACAAATTAGATTTTAAACCAAAGACTCTAATAAGAGATGAGGAAGGACACTATATCATACTTAAAGGATCTATCCAACAAGAAGATCTAACAATTGTAAATATCTATGCCCCTAACATGGGAGCAGCCAATTATATAAGGCAATTAATAATAATTAATAACAAAAGCAAAGAAACACATCGACAACAATACAATAATAGTGGGGGACTTTAACACCCCCCTCACTGAAATGGACTGATCGTCTAAGCAAAAGATCAACAAGGAAATAAAGACTTTAAATGACACACTGGACCAAATGGACTTTACAGACATATTCAGAACATTCCACCCCAAAGCAACGGAATACACATTCTTCTCTAATGCCCATGGAACATTCTCCAGAATAGATCACATCCTAGGTCATAAATCAGGTCTCAACCGGTACCAAAAGATTGGAATCATTCCCTGCCTATGTTCAGACCACAATGCTTTGAAAATAGAACTCAATCACAAGAGGAAAGTCGGAAAGAACTCAAATACATGGAGGCTAAAGAGCATCCTACTGAAGAATGAATGGGTCAACCAGGAAATTAAAGAAGAATTAAAAAAATACATGGAAACCAATGAAAATGAAAACACAACTGTTCAAAATCTTTGGGATGCAGCAAAGGCAGTCCTAAGAGGAAAGTATATAGCAATACAAGCCTTTCTCAAGAAACAAGAAAGGTCTCAATTACACAGCCTAACCCTACACCTAAAGGAGCTGGAGAAAGAACAGCAAATAAAGCCTAAACCCAGCAGGAGAAGAGAAATAATAAAGATCAGAATAGAAATCAATGAAATAGAAACTAAAAGAACAGTAGAACAGATCAACGAAACTAGGAGCTGGTTCTTTGAAAGAATTAACAAGATTGATAAACCCCTGGCCAGACTTATCAAAAAGAGAAGAGAAATGACCCACATCAACAAAATCATGAATGAAAGAGGAGAGATCACAACCAACACCAAAGAAATACAAACAATTATAAGAACATATTATGAGCAACTCTATGCCAGCAAATTAGATAACCTGGAAGAAATGGATGCATTCCTAGAGATGTATCAACTACCAAAACTGAACAAGGATGAAATAGAAAACCTGAACAGACCTATAACCACTAAGGAAATTGAAGCAGTCATCAAAAATCTCCCAAAAAACAAAAGCCCGGGGCCAGATGGCTTCCCAGGGGAATTCTACCAAACATTTCAAGAAGAATTAATACCTATTCTTCTGAAACTGTTCCAAATAATAGAAATGGAAGGAAAACTTCCAAACTCATTTTATGAGGCCAGCATTACCTTGATCCCAAACCCAGACAAAGACCCCATCAAAAAGGAGAATTACAGACCAATATCCCTGATGAACATGGATGCAAAAATTCTCACCAAAATACTAGCCAATAGGATCCAGCAGTACATTAAAAGGATTATTCACCATGACCAAGTGGGATTTATCCCTGGGCTGCAAGGTTGGTTCAACATCCGCAAATCAATCAATGTGATACAATACATTAACAAAAGAAAGAACAAGAATCATATGATCCTCTCAATAGATGCAGAAAAAGCATTTGACAAAGTACTGCATCCTTTCTTGATCAAAACTCTTCAGAGTATAGGCATAGAGCGTACATACCTCAATATCATAAAAGCCGTCTATGAAAAACCCACAGCGAATATCATTCTCAATGGGCAAAAACTAAGAGCTTTCCCCGTAAGGTCAGGAACACAGCAGGGATGTCCACTATCACCACTGCTATTCAACATAGTATTAGAAGTCCTAGCCACAGCAATCAGACAACAAAAAGAAATCAAAGGCATCCAAATCGGCAAAGAAGAAGTCAAATTCTCACTCTTTGCAGATGATATGATACTTTATGTGGAAAACCCCAAAGACTCCACCCCAAAACTGCTAGAACTCATACAGGAATTCAGTCAAGTGGCAGGATATAAAATCAATGCACAGAAGTCAGTGGCATTCCTATACACCAACAACAAGACAGAAGAAAGAGAAATGAAGGAGTCGATCCCATTTACAATTGCACCCAAAACCATAAGATACCTAGCAATAAATCTAACCAAAGAGACAAAGGATCTGTACTCAGAAAACTATAAAATACTCATGAAAGAATTTGAGGAAGACACAAAGAAATGGAAAAACGTTCCATGCTCATGGATTGGAAGAACAAATATTGTGAAGATGTCAATGCTACCTAGAGCAATCTACACATTCAATGCAATCCCCATCAAAATACCATCCACTTTTTTCAAAGAAATGGAACAAAGAATCCTAAAATTTGTATGGAACCAGAAAAGACCCCGCATAGCCAGAGGAATGTTGAAAAAGAAAAGCAAAGCCGGCGGCATCACAATTCCGGACTTCCAGCTCTATTACAACGCTGTCATCATCAAGACAGCATGGTACTGGCACAAAAACAGACACATAGATCAATAGAACAGAATAGAGAGCCCAGAAATGGACCCTCAACTCTATGGTCAACTCATCTTTGACAAAGCAATAAAGAATGTCCAATGGAATAAAGACAGTCTCTTCAACAAATGGTGTTGGGAAAATTGGATAGCCACATGCAGAAGAATGAAACTGGACCATTTCCTTACACCACACACAAAAATAGACTCCAAATGGTTGAAAGACCTCAATGTGAGACAGGAGTCCATCAAAATCCTAAAGGAGAACACAGGCAGCAACCTCTTCAACCTCAGCTGCAGCAACTTCTTCCTAGAAACATCGCCAAAGGAAAGGGAAGCAAGGGGAAAAATGAACTATTGGGACTTCATCAAGATAAAAAGCTTTTGCAAAGCAAAGGAAACAGTCAACAAAACCAAAAGACAACCAACAGAATGGGAGAAGATATTTGCAAATGACATATCAGATAAAGGGCTAGTATCCAAAATCTATAAAGAACTCATCAAACTCAACACCCAAAGAACAAAGAATCCAATCAAGAAATGGACAGAAGACATGAACAGACATTTTTCCAAAGAAGACATCCAAATGGCCAACAGACACATGAAAAAGTGCTCAATATCGCTCGGCATCAGGGAAATCCAAATCAAAACCTCAATGAGATACCACCTCACACCAGTCAGAATGGCTAAAATTAACAAGTCAGGAAATGACAGATGTTGGCCGGGATGCGGAGAAAGGGGAACCCTCCTACACTGTTGGTGGGAATGCAAGCTGGTGCAGCCACTCTGGAAAACTGTATGGAGGTTCCTCAAAAAGTTGAAAATAGAGTTACCATATGATCCAGCAATTGCACTACTGGGTATTTACCCCAAAGATACAAAAGTAGGGATCCGAAGGGGTACGTGCACCCGGATGTTTATAGCAGCAATGTCCATAATAGCCAAACTGTGGAAAGAGCCAAGATGTCCATCGACAGATGAATGGATAAAGAAGAAGTGGTATATATATACAATGGAATATTATGCAGCCATCAAAAGGAATGAGATCTTGCCATTTGCAATGATGTGGATGGAACTGGAGGGTATTATGTTGAGTGAAATAAGTCAAACAGAGAAAGACATGTATCATATGATCTCACTGATATGAGGAATTCTTAATTGCAGGAAACAAACTGAGGGTTGCTGGAGTGGGGGGTGGGTGGGAGGGATGGGGTGACTGGGTGATAGACACTGGGGAGGGTATGTGCTCTGGTAAGCGCTGTGAATTGTGCAAGACTGTTGAATCACAGATCTGTACCTCTGAAACAAATAATGCAATATATGTTAAGGAAAAAAAAAAAAGAAGAAGAAGAAGGTAGCGGGAGGGGAAGAATGAAGCGGCCGAAATCGGAGGGGTAGACGAACCATGAGAGACGATGGACTCTGAAAAACAAACAGGGTTCTAGAGGGGAGGGGGGTGGGAGGATGGGTTAGCCTGGTGGTGGGTATTGAGGAGGGCACATTCTGCATGGAGCACTGGGTGTTATGCACAAACAATGAATCACGGAACACTTCATCTAAAACTAATGATGTAATGTATGGGGATTAACATAAGAATAAAAAAAATTAAAAAATAAATAAAATAAATAAAAATAGAAAAATAAAAAAAAATAAACTCAATAAATTTAAAATATAGTACATGGGGTGCCTGTATGGTTCAGTCTGTTAAGGTCTGCCTTCAGCTCAGGGTCCTGGGATCGAGCCCCACGTTGGACCCCCTGCTCAGGGGGGAGTCTGCTTCTCCCTCTCCCTCTCCCTCTTCTCCCCACTCATGCTCGCTCTCTCTCTCAAATAAGTGAATAAAATCTTTAAATATATATATAGCACAATCCTTGTATAGAACGCCTGACTAAATAGCTTCTTAATGTGATGAAGAAAGTGCTCCCAGTCCCACCACAAGCATTAGGTGAGATGTTGGCAAAATCACTGGAGAAACAACACATAACTTCCAGGGCCCTGGCCATGCATTTCCACAGGTGCTACATGCTTTTACCCTTTTTTTTTTATGTCCAGTTAGCCACTGTGTAGTACATCATTAGTTTTTGATGTAGTGTTCAATGATTCATTAGTTACATATAACACCCAGTGCTCATTACAACATGTGCCCTCCTTAATACCCATCACCCTATTACTCCCTCCCCCCTTAGCCCCCTCCCCTCTGAAACCCTCAGTTCATATCCTGGGGTCCACAGTCTCTCATGGTTCATCTTCCTCTCTGATTTCTCCCCCTTCAGATTTCCCTCCATTCCCCTATCCTTTTAATTCAACTTTCCTCCTATTACACAAATCCCTGCTCATAGTGGCGCTGAGGTTAACATGTCCTTGCAATAACATGACTCCTGCTGAGGTTCTTACTATAACCTTTCATGTTCACAGGGACCCTGGAAGGCACCTGACAGTGCCCTAATCACCAAGATGACACCTGTGGGAGCCTGACAAGTTGTTCAGGGGTGAGGGGAGGTGCCAGAAGGCTCTATAGTACCTTCATTAACCTCAGAGGTGCAGACCTTCTTCCAGTGGGCCTGAGCCACAGGGCAAGATGGGCAAGGTCCCCAGAGGGTGCTGTGCTCTGAGGGCCATGGCTGTGTGGAGCTGAGGAAGGGAGTGAAGTCCCAGAAAACCTGTGCGGATGGGCACTGAGTTGTCTTGCCCCACCCAACCAGGCTCCTGTGTGAATCATGCTCCACCATGTGAACTGACAACTGTGTCATGTCCTTTCTTAAGTGTGGTCCCACCAGCACATCTGTCTATCTGTCTATGTCTATGTCTATCTGGAATTAGATAAAGTATAGATATGGGTATAAACATGGATATATAGAGAGAGACAGATACTTATGGGTATGTACATGGATAGAGATAGAGACAGAGGTAGAGATAGATGGTACAGGTAGAGGTATAGAGATAGAGAGACAGATCTGCATACAGGTATAGATTTTCTCTCTGGATTTCTCTGGCCATGCACTTAGAGCTGTTGTCATAAAAACCACAAGGATATTCCTCCATGTTGCACTGGCTCTGACTGCAGCCCTTGGCCCCCTGTTCACAGATCATGTGGGCCACCTCCCGAGCATCTGTCCTCCTTCCTCACCTGCTGCCAAAGCCTGTGGCTGAGTTGGCCACAAGCCAACTCATCTTCCCCTTCCCACCTCCAAGGAAGGCCGGTTTTGCTGGATGAGTCTGTGATGGTGAATTAAGAGGAAAAGTGCATGGCACCCACCTGTTGTGAGGGGAGACACCACAAACCTTCTGTGCAGCCATGTTAACCATAGAAAGTAGGTATAACCGTGGGCATTTCCAGAATTGAAAATGGAGGGAGCAGGCAGGTCAAAGAACATTCCCAGCATCACTTGGCTGGTACATGTGGAGATGATCCAGAGTTTGTGCTTATCTGTTATTTTTGGTGTCTATTAAATTTTCTTATTTTAGGTATCTGGAGATATCACAATTGAGAACTCCTAGATTCAATACAAGCTCCTTGCTTGTCCCTTCCACCTCTCCTCAATCCTCATTCAACCCAGTACACAGAGAGGTACACAATCTCTTCCCTCACAGCCAGCACTACATGGTCTAGCAAAGCAGTCAGGGTCTGCATAAACCTGGGGCCCAGAAAAGTGTCATAGCCACACCCTTCTTTCCTAACCCTAACCATCTCAGTGGGACAGAGACTGGGAAGAGAGACCCAAAGAACACATTACTCACCAGGACCCCCATGTCTAAATTTCCTTTAGAAAGAGATAAAATGTTCTGATCATAATAAGAAAGTGGGTACTCACCCTCCCCCCAGAAAAGAAACTACGGGGATTTGAAAGTTCACAAAGATACAGATGTCTCCAAGCAGGTCTGGAGAAGAGTTCTCTTGGCTAGGAGAGGGCACTAGGTGTGCCCACCAGAAGTGAGAGCCATATAACAGAAAGTACACACACACTCCATCTCTGTCCCTAACACTTCTCCATCTCACACAGCACACCTCACCTGTCTCTACCTCCACCTCCTCATCCACACTATGGGAACCACGACACTTGCCTTTTAGGATCAAGAAGAGCTGCAAGAGCCAGAGGCACCCAGCCAACTTTCTCTGCAGCTACATTAACCATAGAAAGGGCCACCCTATCGCAAAGGAAATATAAAAATTTTAACTTTTCAATTTCTGGACAAAATAATGATTTTGGAAAATGTCAGGAAAATTATTTTCCCCATTAACTCCTAGAAATAATTTATGTCTCTTGTGTACAGCTATAGGAATAAAAAGAGAAATCACTTTCAGTTTTAACTGTGTGAAGCAAGAGGTGAATCAGAAATCCCTGAGAGAAGAAACCACAATACCTTTTTTTGTAGTTCCTGGATATTGGTCTCCCAGTTTTTATCTTCCTGTGAGATTTGTCTAAAGGAGAAAAAGACAGACTCATTATTTTCCTGGTGACATTGAGCAGTGAGATCATCAAGGCAGCATGGACCTCTGGCTTGGATACCACCCACTGATATCTAATGTAGCCACATAACAGCACACACCTGGTCATGGAAGGTGACCGGTGGAGCTGGTGAACATTTTTGGGAAAAATGCTCCATCTATATTTCCAAAGAAAAGTAACATAGTGATAAGGAAACATCTGTGTCCTAAGATGGCTGACCAATGCAGCAAGGGAGTCCCAGCCCCTGCCCCGGGGCTCTTCGGGGTTCTTCTCTCTGCTCTGCTTCCCATGCGCGTGCCAAGAGTGCCCAGGATGCAGAAGTAGAAGTGCATAAATTACCCCCTGTTTGTGCTCGGGGCTCAGACCTTTGGAGACCACTCTCCTCTGAGCCAGCCAGCATTCCGCCAACATTAAATAAACCTCTTATCCTCCAAGATCTCGGGGTGCCACTGGGTTCTTCTGTCGGGCAGTCCAGTCCAGGTTCCATAACAATAGGACATGAATGGAATGTTAATGAGGTGTGTGCAAGCATGTATACGTGTGAGTGTGAGCATAGGGAACGTCAGAAGAACACTGACCAAAACTTGAACAAGGGGAATGACAGTATAAATTTGTTTACCTCTTTTCACTTTCTACTTGTCTATACTTTTTCCACAATAAGGTTATGTTATATTTACAACTAAACTAACTAATGGCTTGCTTTGGTGGTGACTTTTATCAATCAGAACAGTGGAGAATTTAGTTTTAATGAGCACTCATGTCTCCTAAGTATCAGAGGAGGCTGATCACACAGCCAGAACATACCCTAAAGGAAATCAGAGCAGACCTAGGCAAATGCTGAGGACAATTTTTTTAAAGGCTATGTAAAAACAAGACCTGCAGAGCCAGGACTTGCTTTAGACCACCCTCATTCTAATCTGCTCCTCAGTGACTGTGTGGCCTTGCAAAGCCACTGTCCTCTCCAGGCCTCGGTTTTGCTATCTGTGAGCTGACAGAAACTTGGTGAACATCTGGGTCCATGTGGTTCTTCACGTGTAACCCTGAGATACACTGAGTATATCTTTAACACCCCACAGTGTCAATGGATTAAATACATTTAGGGAAATTTACTCCTGCATCTTTAATTTACAAAGTTTCTCTTTTAAGATTTATGCCTGCTGTCGAAGCTGGGACCCAGCCTGCAATTCTGGGCCCTCCTGGAGCCGCAGGACCTGCTTCCCCAGCACCACCTCATGGAGGTGGGTCCTGGGCTGGGATGGAGCTGAGACAGTGCTTCGCCCTGGGCTGCCTGTCTGAAGAGAGTGAGTCCCCACAGGCTCACATGTGGCCTCGCCCCCTCCCCCGCACTAATAGAACAGGCTGCGAGACAGCCACGCTGGATTACCCTCAAGGTTCGGTGTTGGTCTTCAGCCTGGGAACACAGGGCTGATTTCAGCAAACTACAACATGCAAGATCATTTACACTACATTCACAAGTACTCACATTTCCCTTGCCTTGACAGATTTCTCATCTCCACCTAGTTCCCAGCTCGTGGCAGTAATGCTTCAATGTCCCTAAGGGGTGGGCATGCTCCTGCTTTTCCCATCAGCACTCCCAAAGTGAAGACAGGTTGGAACTCAGCACCTCCAGAGTTGGGAGGAAATACTCACCACTCCATTGTTACCTTTTACATCTCAGCTTTGATTAGAAGCAAATGACAGGAAATGAATTGAGAAGGACTTAGGTATTCTTTGAGGTCCCTGGAAAT
Source organism: Neomonachus schauinslandi (assembly GCF_002201575.2). NCBI lineage: Eukaryota > Metazoa > Chordata > Mammalia > Carnivora > Phocidae > Neomonachus > Neomonachus schauinslandi. The sequence goes on along the minus strand of NC_058411.1, from coordinate 115,984,771 downwards.
CAACTACTGGGAGAGTATTTTGTTAGATTAATTTTTTATATTGTTTTTGATTCTTGCTATGCAACGTGTTGTGTGGAAGTGTGACAGAAGTGGTTGAGTGTGGATTCAATCCCTGGTGTAATTCTTTCCTTGCTGTAGAATCCTGGACGAATTGGTCAAATTCTCTGAACCTCAGTTTTTTCTTCCTTAAACTGGGGCTAGTACCAGCACACATTCCAAAGATCCAAATAGGGGTTAGATAAAATAATGTTCCACAAGAGACTTACTACAGTGTATGGTGCCCAAAACCTGCTCACTGGCATGAAAATAGAGTTACAATTTTAGAGTACCGAAAATAGAGTTACAATTTTAGAGTACCATGAAGTATTCTGAAGACCCATCATTTTAACTTACTTGAATGGTACACTCTATGACATTTGGACACCATGGGGGTGGTAGTAAATAGGTTGTTGATACAATCCAACCACTGAGCACAACTTGTAAAGATGAAAACCAAGAGTAGCCTGAGCAGGGCCCTGGCTTGGTACCTGTGGAAGGTGTGCAGCCTTCGGGCCAGCAGATGCTCCAGTGCCCGCACCTTCCCCAGGAGCAGGCCCCGAACTGCTGTCTCCTCTCGGCTGGCTGGGCTGATGCGCTGCGCGGTCAGGCGCCAGACGTGGATCTCATGCTTCAGTTCTGCAGGAAAGGAAAGCTGAGCCCTGAGTCTCCCACAACCTCGGACACCAGCAGGCATTCCACTCCCCTCACCACTTTCCAAGACCAGGAAACACATACCTGGTGATGCACAGATAACCAAGGGCCAAATCAAAGCAGTGGCTTCTTGGCATCATGTCATCATGCCCACGTTAAAAAATTACCATGGATGTGAAGTAATGTAATTTGGGTTAGGAATAAATTCTTGAATATACCTATCAGTGCTAGCCCCCAAGAAACTTTTCCCCTCCCAGGAAACTACTTCTTGCAGCCAGAAGTTTAGGTCTATTGGCAAAAATCCAGACATTGCCTAATCATTGAAATAGATCTAGTAAACATTGGAAATACAAGTGTAGTTCTCAGCAGGAGGGCATCTGGTAAGAGGCAGAGGTAGGGAATGTCTCCCCCTGACAAGGACACCAAGCTGAACTTGCGTCTATGAAAGAACACAGGTGAGAAAGATGTAGACAACCTTATGAAATGCTCTAATTAATAGAATGAGGCAAATTTCACCCATCAGTGAATTCAGACATCTTCTGGTATAGAATAGAAAGAAATGAATTGTCAATTCATTGGCTCTTTCAAAATCTTTTATGAAAATTTACATTTAACCTCTATTTTACGGTTAAAGATACTACATAAATTTCTCAAAATATCCACCAAAAATATATAAGGAAGCATGTATTTTCATGAATCACCTCTTATGTGCAATGTACTATACCACATATCACAAGAATTCCAGATGAAATTAAAAGACAGAACCCTTTCAAACAGGACTAAAGCACTTGACAACTAGCTCAGAGCAGAGGCAAGGCAGGGCGATTATCCAAATACTGTGAAGCAGCCTGTACTTGTGGGTTTGATGACTAGGAAAATACCATCTTTTAAGACCCCTCAATTCAGTACACAAGTGTTGATCACCTACTAGGTGACAAACCTACTGCAAATGCTGAAAAAACAAGTATAAGCTAGGCATAGACACAGACTGCAAATAAAGTGTGTCAAGACCCAGAAAAGAGAATGGTTTGAGGACAGGGGCACTAACACCATTTCAGTTAACACATGGTTTTCTCCAAAGGCTCAGCCTTACAAAGAGGAAAACCCTTTAGAACTAAGATATGTAATGTGCTTTCATTCAGTACATATTGATACTTTGTAGCTTGCCAAAATAAAAAAAAATTAAATACTTAGGTATAATTCAAAAGTCTCTTCAGAGAAACAATTTATAATTTCTTTTCAGAGAGCCTCACACCTCATTAAACAACCTATGAGGTTATGATAGCATTAAAAGGAGGAGCAACAGGAGGAGGAGAAAACTGAATAAACCAGCCTCCTGAAACACCGAGCACAAAAACGCCAAGCAAGGATAGGAAAGGGGAGATGAGGCCATGCTGCCTCAGTGAAGGTCCACAGTGCCCTGAACCACATTACAGAGAAGACATCATTCAAAGCCCATCCATAAAGTACAGAGACTTTCCAGCTAGTCTTTCAAGGCATGCTAGTGATGGTCACTTTTTCTTTTCTTTTTTTTTTTTTAAAGATTTTATTTATTTGACAGAGAGAGAGACAGTGAGAGAGGGAACACAAGCAGGGGGAGTGGGAAAGGGAGAAACAGGTTTCCTGCCGAGCAGGGAGCCCGATGCAGGGCTCGATCCCAGGACCCTGGGATCATGACCCGAGCCGAAGGCAGACGCTTAACAACTGAGCCACCCAGGCGCCCTGATGGTCACTTTTTCAAGTGGTTGATCAACTTTAAAGAGCTAAACAAGAGCATGGTTAGTCTCTGGGGCTAGCCCATCGGGTGCAGGCTGGGAGTCCTCTCTCCATCTGTGTGTGGAGAAGCAGAGCCTGGGAGTCACTGTTGCAACTGTACAGCTGCCCTTTCAGGTACCCCTGGCTCCTTTCTACAGGTGTCCTCTCCAGAGACAGCTTCAGCCCCTCGTACATACCCAGAGCCTAGATGCCTTCTAACCCATCAAATCAAACAGGTGGAGCTATTCTCCCCAGCTAAACCCGTGCATTAATGCTCAGGTCGTACACTCCTGTTCTCCTAATTTTGGAATGAAATACATCATCAATTAGCAGGGAATTTAGTTGAGAGAGAGATTTTGCCCAGGGAAAGGAAGTTCACTGCCTGCACCCAGAACTCAGTTTGCCCAACTGAATGTGCTCCTCAGTTTGTTCCCAGACTTCCTCCACACCTCTGCCATTTCCCACCCTGAATCCTCTGCTAAGCTCTAAGACCATGGTTTCAATGGGTTACTTGATATTGCCCTCTGCATCTTGTGCTGCCAGATTCAAAGATAAACATTCCATCTTCCCCCCACAAAACTCTCTCCCCTCACTTTCTTCTTCTTTATATGCCATCCTTAATCTTCCAGGTTCATGAGCCTGAATGGTCATTTTGGTCTTCTCAGTACCACTCTCCACTACTTCTGTGTTAACATTACTAGGCATGTAATAGGTGTCAGATACCATGCTAGATGCTAAAGGAGAAAAATTAGTAAGTTACAGGATGGGCCTCCAACAAGCTAGAAAGAGATATAAGCTATATCATAAGTAAACATGAGCCAGGACAGTACTGAGTCACAAAAGGAGTTCAGGATATAGTGGTATGGTTCTTACAGGGTCTACTTGTTCCTACCCCAGGTCACAAGCTTCTCCAGGCCTCATCTCCTCATACTTGCTGATTCTGATTGCTCCTCAGTAACCCCTAAATGGAGTCATTCCCTACCAACCCACCCATGGTTAGTCATAGATCGATACAATTATATAGGTAGATATACAGAGAAGAAATCTATCTATCTATGTTCCTACTTACCTATCTTCTAGGATGATAAATCTATCTAGGCTGATCTATCTAGAAAGATAGATCAGTGTAGGTAGACAGATAGATGAGACAGATAGGTTCCTTCTTTCAAATAACCATTGGTTCCCCATGTCTTGCAGAATAAAGCCAAAGATCTTCAGGGAAGACAATATCCTCAAATGGCAAGCACCACTGTGAGCTCTGATCCTACTGTATCAGCTCTTACCTTTGCCACACTGGCCTCTGACCAGGAGATGTCATCAGATGTCTCATCTCCACTTCTCTGATTACCTCCAGCCCCTACCTCCCTGAGCTTCTCAACCAACCTCCTATAGCATTAGTTGGGGTTACTGTATACATGGTACAAGCAGGGAAACACATGCTCTCTCACAGGAGTTGGTGGCTGCCAGAAAGCCTAGAGGAGGGTCATCCAGCTCCAAGTGATGAATCTCAGGGGAAGATTCCCAGGTCAGGAGTTGAAAAATGGAATTCTACTATTATAAGATGCTTACAATTTGTGTTAAGCAGTACAATATCACTTGAAGTTAGTGGTAAAACTATCACTAAACTCATAAGACACAACTATAGCCAAAAATGTAAGAGCAAAAAAAAAAAAGAAGTAAAATGGAATTTTTGAGGGAAAAGGGGATAAAGAAGAGAAGGCACAAATAGAAAACAACATGATGAACACTTAAATTTAACAATATCATTAATCATGTTAAATATAAATAATCTAAACATACCAGTTAAAGGACAGAGATTAACAGATTGGATAAAAAAGCAAGACCCAAATGTTAGCTACTTGCAAGAAATGCACTTTAAATATAAAGACACAGTGATATCCAAAATCTATAAAGAACTTATCAAACTCAACACCCAAAGAACAAATAATCCAATCAAGAAATAGGCAGATGTGAACAACCACGTTTCTCCAAAGAAGACATACAAGTGGCCAACAGACCCATGAAAAAATACTCCACATCACTTGGCATCAGGGAAATACAAATCAAAACCACAATGAGATACCACCTCACACCAGTCAGAAGAGCTAAAATTAACAAGTCAGGAAATGACAGATGTTGCAGGGATGCAGAGAAAGGGGAACCCTCCTACACCGTTGGAGGGAATGCAAGCTGGTGCAGCCACTCTGGAAAACCCTATGGAGGTCCTTCAAAAAGTTGAAAATAGAGCTACCATACAACCCAGCAATTCCACTACTGGGTATTTACCCCAAAGATACAGATGTAGTGATCCGAAGGGGCACGTGCATCCCAATGTTTATAGGAGCAATGTCCACAATAGCCAAACTATGGAAAGAGCCTAGATGTCCATCAACAGATGAATGGATAAAGAAGAAGTGGTATATATACACAATGGAATATTATGCAGCCATCAAAAAATGAAATCGTGGGGCGCCTGAGTGGCTCAGTCGTTAAGCGTCTGCCTTCGGCTCAGGTCATGATCCCAGGGTCCCGGGATCAAGCCCCGCATCGGGCTCCCTGCTCAGCCAGGAGCCTGCTTCTCCCTCTCCCGCTCCCCCTGCTTGTGTTCCCTCTCTAGCTCTCTCTCTCTCTCTCTGTCAAATAAATAAAATAAAATCTTTAAAAAAAAAATGAAATCTTGCCATTTGCAATGACGTGGTTGGAACTAGAGGGTATTATGCTAAGCAAAATAAGTCAATCAGAGAAAGACAATTATTATATGATCTCAGTGATATGTGGAATTTAAGAAACAAAACAGAGGATTATAGGGGAAGAGAGGAAAAAATAAAACAAGACGGGGACACTGGGTGGCTCAGTTGGTTAAGCATCTGCCTTTGGCTCAGGTCATGATCCCAGGGTCCTGGGATCAAGTCCCATATCGGGCTCTCTGCTCAGCAGGGAGTCTGCTTCTCCCTCTCCCTCTGCCTGCCACTCTCCCTACTGTGCTCTCTTGCTCTCTCTCCCTCTCTCTGGCAAATAAATAAAATCTTAAAAAAAAAAAATAAAACAAAATGGAAACAGAGAGGGAGAGAAACTGTAAGAGACACTTGATCATGGGAAACAAACTGAGGGTTGCTGGAGGGGAGGTGGGTGTGGGGATGGGGTGGCTGGGTGATGGACACGTGATGTAATGAGCACTGGGTGTTAGATGTAACTGATGAATCACTGACTTCTACCTCTGAAACCAATAATACATTATATTTAAATTTAAAAAATAAATAAAACAAAAAGACATAGTGAAAGGATCGAAAAGATATACTATACTACCACTAGTGAAGAGAAAGCTGAAATTGCTACATTAACAACAAAATTGATTTCAGAGCAAGAACATGACTATGGATAGGGAAGGTCATTTTATAATGATAAAGGTGTTAATTCTTCAAGAGAAAATAACAACCTAAATGCTTACATACTCTAATAACAGAACTTTGAAATATATAAGGCAAAAATCACATAACTGCAAAGAGAAATAGACAAATCCACAATCATAATTAGAGATTCCTATTTCCATCTCTCAATAATTAATAGAACAAATGGACAGAAAATCAAATACAGAAGACTTGAATAACATTATCAGCCAACTTGACCTAACTGACTATACTGACAAAACTCTACCCAACACAGCAGAATACATATTCTGTTCTGGTGCACATGGAATGTTTATAAGGCTAGGTATTCTAGCCATAAAACAGTCTTAATAACTTTAAAAGGATTCAAGTTTTACCAAGTATATTCTCTGATATAGGTAACTGCAAAATCTCCAACTATTTGGTAAATAACAACATGTAAAATATCTAAGGATCAAAGATATCAAAGGGGAAATTAGAAGGTAATTTGAACTGAACAGAAACTAAAAAAAAACATATGAAAATTGGTGGCAGGTCACTAAAGTACTTAGAAGGAAATTTAGAGCACTGAACACATGTATTAGAAAAGAAGGCATATATAAAATCAATAACCTCAACCTCTACTTTAAGAAACTAGCAAAAGAAGAATAAATCAGCCCAAAGTAAGCAGAAGAAAATAAATACCAGAGTAGAAATCATTAAAAGATTAAAAAATAGAGAGAGAAAACATATATAATCAGAAGCTGGTTCCTTGATATCAATAAAATTAATAAAACTGTAACCAGACCAATCAGAAAAAAGCAAAGACACAAATTACCAATATCAGGAATGAGAGATTACATGATCAAACAATCCATTAAAAGGATAATGAAAGAATATTATGAACAACTTCAGAATAATTATTTCAACAACTGAGATACAATAGATAAATTCCTTGAAAGATATAAAGTACCAGTAATCACTCAAGAAGAGGTAACCAAAATTAACAAGTCAGGAAACGACAGATGTTGGCAGGGATGCGGAGAAAGGGGAACCCTCCTACACTGTTGGAGGGAATGCAAGCTGGTGCAACCACTCTGGAAAACAGTATGGAGGTTCCTCAAAAAGTTGAAAATAGAGCTACCATACAATCCAGCAATTGCACTACTGGGTATTTACCCCAAAGATACAAATGTAGGGATCCGAAGGGGTACATGCACCCCGATGTTTATAGCAGCAATGTTCACAATAGTCAAACTGTGGAAAGAGCCAAGATCTCCATCGACAGATGAATGGATAAAGAAGAAGTGGTGTATATATATACGATGGAATATTATGCAGCCATCAAAAGGAATGAAATCTTGCCATTTGCAATGACGTGGATGGAACTGGAGGGTGTTATGCTGAGCGAAATAAGTCAAAAAGAGAAAGACATGTATCATATGACCTCACTGATATGAGGAATTCTTAATCTCAGGAAACAAACTGAGGGTTGCTGGAGTGGGGGCTGGGGTGGGAGGGATGGGGTGGCTGGGTGATAGGCATTGGGGAGGGTATGTGCTATGGTGAGCACTGTGAATTGTGCAAGACTGTTGAATCACAGATCTGTACCTCTGAAACAAATAATGCGATATATGTTAAGAAAAAAAAATGAAGAAGAAGATAACAGGAGGGGAAGAATGAAGGGGGGGAAATCGGAGGGGGAGATAACCGTGAGAGACGATGGACTCTGAAAAACAAACTGAGGGTTCTAGAGGGAAGGAGGGTGAGAGGATGGGTTAGCCTGGTGATGGGTATTAAAGAGGGCACGTTCTGCATGGAGCACTGGGTGTTATGTGCAAACAATGAATCATGGAACACTACATCAAAAACTAATGATATAATGTATGGTGATTAACATAACAATAAAAAATTTTTTAAAAAAAGAAGAAAGAGATAACCATAATAACCAGCCCTGTGTCTATGAAGGATTTTGAATTTGAATTTGTAGCGTACACACACACACACACACATCCAAGCCTGTAATGTCCTAGCAAACATTTAAGGGGAGAGTACTAGCAATTCTACACCATCTCTTCCAAAAAAATTGAAGAGGAGAGTATGTTTCTGTACTTATTCTATGAGGATAGCAAAAAAGCCATTACAAGAAAGTAAACTCTACACCAATATCCCTAATGTACACAGACACAAAAATTCCATACAAAATATTAGCAAGAAGCAGCTTGAGCTGATATCTGATGATGAGGGCAAAATCTGGTGGTTATTTGTGCTTTTCACAAAATAAGTCATTTTCTTTTCCATTCTGGGCACTTGCTAGGCTGACTCATCCTGTCCCCTGTGACCAGTGGGGCCTTGTGACAATCAGGATGACAAGCTATGAACAGAGGCATCCTATGTCAGTCAATAATGGGGTGGAACAAGGGGTTCTCTCTGCTTTGATGACCAAGAGCTGAAGGCTCTGAGAATTGATGACATGCAGGGTACTGCCAGTACACAGTGGGAATGAAGCCAAAGACAGGAAAAGAACAGAGCAGGGTTACTTTTTCACTGCAGCATAACCAAGCCTATTCGGACAGATGCTCTGGATGCCACTACAGACCTACTGAACCCAAATCTCTAGGGTAGGGCTTGAGAATCTGTAGTTATAATAAGCATTCTAAAATTGGAGAGCCCTATAACCCACAGTTGCCCAGAGCAATTGCCCTGACTCCACACAGTTCACTCTGTGCTGATTTATAGCTTGTCTTGGCATTGCCATAGGGTTTCAGAATCATCCAGGTCCCAGCCATCCCCTCCTTCTTCCCTCAGAGCTTTTTTCATCTCCTTCCTCAGGAAGAGTGGAGGAGTTGATTATACAGATTTGTTTCATATCCTTCTAAATCTGTGTATCCTAAATTTATGTCAAGATATCATTCTCCAGAAGAGCTTATTAACAGCACAGAATTCCAGGGGGTGGGCCGGGTAACCTAAACATACAACAACTGTTCTCAGGTCATTCTGAACAACAGGGCGGTTAGGGAGAACCTGGCATAAATGGACAAGGCAACATTCTAACTCTCCACTGAGGTACAGCTACACCCACACAATCATCCATTGTGATCACAGTTTCCTTAGCACTCCAATCTGGTGCAATTCTTTCCATCAGAAAGTTAAACCTAAATATTAAATTATCAAATTTTATGTATACTAGTTGATGATAAAACATTCTGAATATCTCTAACTGGTTGTTATGGGTTGAATTGTGTCCTCCCCCCAACAAAATTCATGTGGTGAAGTCCTAATCCCCAGTACCTCAGAATGTGACCTAGTGTTGTTGGGGGAGGAGCAAGATGGCAGGAGTAGGAGACCTGGATTTTGTCTGGTCCCAGGAATTCAGCTAGATAAGGATCAAACCATTCTGAACACCTACAAACTCAACAGGAGGTCGAAGAAAAGAATAGCAGCAATGCTCTGAATAGAAAAGCGACCACTTTCTGGAAGGTAGGACATGAGGAGAAGTGAATCTGAGGCGCTATTTGGGAAGATAGATGGTGGGGGAGGGGGCCTCCATCAGCCGCTACTGGCAAGTGATAGAACAACAGAGCACAAAATCGGAACTTTTAGAAGTCGGCTCCGCTGAGGGACGTCGCTCCAGTGGCTAAGCAGGGAGTGGAACCCTCGCTGGAACAGTGTGGTCTCAGGACCCTCGGGGTCACAGAAAGACCAGGGGCGCCTGAGTGCAGCAGAGTTCCCTGGTATCAGAGCAGGGGAGCCTGCTGCAGAGATGGAGCCAAGGAGTGGGCTCTCAGCTCGGGTTTGCCATAAACCGTGATCCATAGCACAGTCGGGCCACTGCTCTTCCAGCAGGAATGCAACAAGTGGCAGATCTGGGGAGACTCCCCTTCCATCCCTGGGAGGAGCAGTGCAGGAGCGCACCGCAGGGATCTGCTGGGTTTGGAGATTTCACACGGGGTCGTGCACCAGAGACAGAAACATTTGGTCACAGGCCGGGTGAGCTCGGAGTGTGGCTGGAGACCGGGGAGACAGGAGTGATTGACTGCTTTTCTCTGGGGGCTCACTAAAGAGTGGGACCCCGAAATCTCAGGTCCTCCGAGATGGAGATTGGGAGGCCACCATTTTCACTCTCGGCCTCTGAAGCTGCACGGAAAGCTTGCAGGGAACAAAAGCTCCCGAGAGCAAATCCGAGCAGATTACTTAGCCCAGCCCAGGCAAGGGCAGGGCAATTCCGCCTCCAGCAAAGACATTTGAAAACCACGTCAACAGGCCCCTCCCCCAAAAGATCAGCAAGAACAGCCAGCCAAGACCAGGCTTAACGATCAACAAGAACAGCAGAACTCCAGTGCTAGGGGAATACTGCACATAGAATTCATGGTTTTTTCACAATGATTCTTTAGTCTTTCAAAATTAATTTTTTTAATTATCTTTTTTTTCTTTTTCTTTTGAGTTTTTCTTTTTCCCTTTTTCAACCAACATCTTTATCAATCCCTTTTTTTAAAAATCTTTTTTATTTTTCATTTTTAGAGTCATATTCTATCCCTTCATAGTACTTAACTTTATTTTTGGTATATATATATATATATAAGTTGTTCTATCTTTAAAATTTTGGGATACAGTTTTTTCTAACAGACCAAAATATACCCTAAATCTCTAGTGTATGGCTTTGTTCTAGTCTCCTGCCTGATCACATTCTCTCCCCCCACGTTTTTTTTAAATCCTCTTCTTTCTTTTTCCAACCAACTTCTTATCTTATCAATTCCTTTTATAAAATCTTTCATAATTTTCATCTTCACAGTCATATTACATCCCTTCATCGTACCTACCCTTATTTTTGTACATATATAAGCTTTTCTTTCTTTAAAATGTTGGGAGGCACTTTCCTCTAACAGACCAAAATACGCCCAAAATCTAGGGTGTGGCATTGATCTATGCACCAGCCTGATCATATCTGATCATATTCTGTTCTGTTCTGTTTTTTCTTTTTCTTTTTCTTCTTTTTTCTTTTATCTTTTTTCTTTCTTTCCCTTTCTTTTCCCCCGGTTTCAGGTCTCTTCTGATTTTTTTAGTGTATATTTTTCTGGAGTCGTTGTTAACCTGTTAGCATTTTGTTCTTTCAACATCTATTCTCCTCTGAACAAAATGACAAGAAGGAAAAAATCACCTCAAAAAAAAAAACAAAAAAACAAGAGGCAGTACTGACTGCCAGGGACCTAATCAATATGGACATTAGTAAGATGTAGGAACTAGAGTTCGGAATGACAATTTTAAAGATACTACCTGGGCTTGAAAAAAGCATGGAAGACATTAGAGAAACCCTTTCTAGAGAAATAAAAGAACTAAAATCTAACAAAGTCAAAATCAAAAGGGCTATTAATGATATGCAATAAAAAATGGGGGCACTAACTGCTAGGATAAATGAGACGGAAGAGAGAATCAGTGCTATAGAAGACCAAATGATGGAAAATAAAGAAGCTGAGAAAAGAGAGATAAACAACTACTGGATCACGAGGGCAGAATTCAAGAGATAAGTGATACCATAAGACAAAACAACATTAGAATAATTGTGATCCCAGAATAAGAAAGAGAGAGAGGGGCAGAAGCTATATTGGAGCAAATTATAGCAGAGAACTTCCCTAGTTTGGGAAAGGAAACAGGCAACAAAATCCAGGAGGCACAGAGAACCCCCACCATCAAAATCAATAAAAATAGGTCAACACCCCAACATCTAATAGTAAAACTTATGAGTCTCAGAGACAAAGAGAAAATCCTGAGAGCAGCTCAGGAGAAGAGATATGTAACCTACAAGGGTAGAAACATTAGATTGGCAACAGACCTATCCACAGAGACCTGGCAGGCCAGAAAGGACTGCCATGATATATTCAGAGCACTAAGTGAGAAAAATACACAGCCAAGAATACTATATCCATCTAGGCTGTCATTGAAAATAGAAGGAGAGATAAAAAGGTTCCAGGACAAACAAAAACTAAAAGAATTTGCAAACACGAAACCAGCCCTACAAGAAATATTGAAAGGGGTTCTCTAAGCAAAGACAGAGCCTAAAAGTAACATAGAAACATAGAAAGGAACACAGACAATATACAGTAACAGTCACCTTACAGGCAATACAATGGCACTAAATTCATATCTTTCAATAGTTACCCTGAATGTAAATGGGCTCAATGCCCCAATCAAAAGACACAGCTATCAGACTGGATAAAAAAACAAGACCCATCGATATGCTGTCTGCAAGAGACTCATTTTACACCCGAAGAAACCCCCAGATTGAAAGTGAGGGGGTATAAACAATTTACCATGCTAATGGACACCAAAAGAAAGCTGGGGTGGCAATCCTTGTATCAGACAAACCAGATTTTAAACCAAAGACTATAATAAGAGATGAGGAAGGACACTATATCCTACTTAAAGGGTTTATCCAACAAGAAGATCTAACAATTGTAAATATCTATGCCCCTAACATGGGAGCAGCCAATTATATAAGCCAATGAATAACAAAAGCAAAGAAACACATCGACAACAATATAATAATAGTGGGGGACTTTAGCACCCCCCCCCAGATCATCTAAGCAAAGATCAACAAGGAAATAAAGATTTTAAATGACACACTGGACCAAATGGACTTCACAGACATATTCAGAACATTCCATCCCAAAGCAACAGAATACACATTCTTCTCTAGTGCCCATGGAACATTCTCCACAACAGATCACATCCTAGGTCACAAATCAGGTCTCAACCAGTACTAAAAGATTGGAAACATGCCCTGCATATTTTCAGACCACAATGTGTTGAAACTAGAACTCAATCACAAGAGAAAAGTGGGAAAGAACTCAAATACATGGAGGCTAAAGAGCATCCTACTAAAGAATGAATGGGTCAACCAGGAAATTAAAGAAGAATAAAAAAAAATCATGGAAGGAAAACTTCCAAACTCGTTTTATGAGGGCACCATTACCTTGATCCCCAAACCAGACAAAGACCCCATCAGAAAGAAGAATTACAGACCAATATCCCTGATGAACATGGATGCAAAAATTCTCACCAAAATAATAGCCAACAGGATCCAATAGTACATTAACAGGATTATTCACCACGACCAAGTGGGATTTATCCCTGGTCTGCAAGTTTGGTCCAGCATTCAGATATCAATCAGTGCGATACAATACCTTAATAAAAGAAAGAAGAACCATATGACCCTCTCAGTAGATACAGAAAAAGCATTTGACAAAGTACAGCATCCTTTCTTGATCAAAACTCTTCAGAGTATAGGCAGAGAGGGTACATACCTCAATATCATAAAAGCCATCTATGAAAAACCCACAGCGAATATCATTCTAAAGGGGGGAAAATGAGAGCTTTCCCCCTAACTTCAGGAATGCAGCAGGGATGTCCACTATCACCACTGCTATTCAACATAGTAACTAGAAGTCCTAGCCACAGCAATCAGACAACAAAAAGAAATAAAAGGCATCGAAATCAGCAAAGAAGAATTCAAATGCTCACTCTTTGCAGATGATATGATACTTTTTGTGGAAAACCAAAAGACTCCACCCCAAAACTGCTAGAACTCATACTGGAATTCAGTAAAGTCGCAGGATATAAAATCAATGCACAGAAATCAGTGGCATTCCTATACACCAACAACAAGACAGCAGAAAGAGAAATTAAGGAGTCAATCCCATTTATAATTGCAACCAAAGCCATAAGATACCTAGGAATAAATCTAACCAAAGAGGCAAAGAATCTCTACTCAGAAAACTATAAAATACTCATGAAAGAATTTGAGGAAGACACAAAGAAATGGAAAAACATTCCATGCTCATGGATTGGAAGAACAAATATTGTGAAGGTGTCAGTGCTACCTAGAGCAATCTACACATTTAATGCAATCCCTATCAAAATACCATCCACTTTTTTCAAAGAAATGGAACAAAGAATCCTAAAATTTGTATGGAACCAGAAAAGACCCCGAATAGCCAGAGGATTGTTGAAAAAGAAAAGCAAAGCTGGCGGCATAACAATTCCGGACTTCCAGCTCTATTACAAAGCTGTCATCATTAAGACAGTATGGTACTGGCACAAAAACAGACACATAGATCAATGGAACAGAACAGAGAGCCCAGAAATGGACGCTCAACTCTATGGTCAACTAATGCTCGATAAAGCAGGAAAGAATGTCCAATGGAAAAAAGACAGTCTCTTCAAAAAATGGTGTTGGGAAAATTGGACAGCCACATGCAGAAGAATGAAACTGGACCATTTCCTTACACCACACACAAAAATTACTCCAAATGGTTGAAAGACCTAAATGTGAGACAGGAGTCCATCCAAATCCTAAAGGAGAACACAGGCAGCAACCTCTTCGACCTCAGCTACAGCAACTTCTTCCTAGAAACATCACCAAAGGCAAGGGAAGCAAGGGCAAAAATGAACTATTGGGAGTTCATCAAGATAAAAAGCTTTTGCACAGCAAAAGATACAGTCAACAAAACCAAAAGACAACTGACAGAATGGGAGAAGATATTTGCAAGTGGCATATCAGATAAAGGGCTAGTATCCAAAATCTATAAAGAACTTATCAGGGGAGGGGGGAAAGATGGCGGAGGAGTAGGGGACCCTATTTCAATTGGTCCCCAGAACTGAGCTGGATATCTACCAGACGACTCTGAGCACCCACGAAACCAGCCTGAAATGTAAGAAGATCTGGATCTCTACAAACAGAATATCGCAGGCAGTTGGTTTTGAGGTACGAAGCGGGGAGCCGTGATTCCACGGGCAGATATCAGAGGATAAATGGCAGCAGGAGGGTGCCTGGCCGTGGGGATCCTACACCGCCGGTGAGTGACAGCCTCACATGCTGCGGACAGGGCACAGACTCGCAGAGCGGTAGCGGCGGGGAAAGGACTTTAGGGCAGCCCCCAGGGCGGAAACCCGGAGCGGTGGGGTCTCGCCTGCGAACTGCAACCCCCCCTCCCCTGGGATGGAAACCCGGAGCGGCGGGGTCACGCGCACGTGAACTGGGAGCAACTGGCAGTTTTAGAAGCACAAAGGGCAGAGACATGCCCCGACCTGGAGGCAGGACTGGGAGCGCTGCAGAGGGGCGCACAACCCAGGACGCTGCAGTTTATAGCAGCATGGACAGAAACGGAGATGGTGTAGCCTGGAGAGCTCACTGAAGAACAGACTGCAATCTCTCTGCTCTGAGGCAGAGGGGTGGAAATGGTCTCTTCTCTGACTTGCAGAAGAGACGAGGAAAGCCACCAGGGAAAGCCGCCAGAGAACAAAAGCCCCAAAAACTGATTCCCACTGAGCCCATCCCCCACCACAGGGGGGCAGGGCAACTCTTCCCGAACAGGGTTGCCTGAGTAACAGTGCAACAGACCCCTCCCGCAGAAGACAGGCTGGGAAAATAAGAGGCCAGCAACCCTAAGGTCCCAAGAAAACAGGTGCATCTTGCTTGGGTTCTGGTCAATAAATTGGACTCTATACATTCCCTCAAACACCCATCAACAGAATGACTAGGAAGAGGAGCCCCCAAAATAGAAAAGACTCAGAGATTATGACTTATGCTGCAGATTTACAAATGGATGCAGATATAACCAAGATGTCGGAGATGGAATTCAGGCTAGCAATTGTGAAGACAATGGCTAGAATGGAGAAATCAATTAATGGCAACATAGAGTCTCTAAGGGCAGAAATAAAAGGTGAATTGGCAGAACTTAAAAATGCTATCAATGAGAGCCAATAAAATCTAGATAATCTAACAGCTAGGGTAACTGAGGCAGAAGAGCGAATAAGCAACCTGGAAGACAATATAATAGATAAAAAGGGAAAAGAGGAGGCAAGGGAAAACAACTCAGAATCCATGAAAATAGAATCAGAGAAATAAGTGACACAATGAAGCGTTCCAATGTCAGAATAATTGGAATTCCAGAGGGAGTGGAGAGAGAGAGAGGACTAGAAGATGTATTTGAGTAAATCGTACCTGAGAACTTCCCTAATCTGGGGAATGAAACAAACAATCGTGTCCTAGAGGCAGAGAGGACGCCTCCTAAGATCAAGGAAAACAGGCCAACACCCCGGCATGTAATAGTAAAACTTGCAAATCTTAGAACCAAGGAAACCATCTTAAGGGCAGTTAGGGGGAAGAGAGTCCTTACGTACAGAGGGAGGAACATCAGAATAATGTCAAACCTATCCACAGAGACCTGGCAAGCCAGAAAGGCTGGCAAGACATATTCAGGGTACTAAGTGAGAAGAACATGCAGCCAAGAATACTTTATCTGGCAAGGCTTTCATTTAGAATGGATGGAGAGATGCAGAGCTTCCATGACCGGCAGAAGTTGAAAGAATATGTGACCACTAAGCCGGCCCTGCAAGAAATATTAAGGGGGGTTCTATAAAAGGAGAAAGACCCCAAGAGAAATCTACAACAGAAATTTACAGAGACAATCTATAAAAACAACGTCTTCACAGGCAACATGATGACAATTCATATCTTTCAATAATCACTCTCAACGTGAATGGCCTAAATGCTCCCATAAAACGGCACAGGGTTGCAGACTGGATAAAAAGACAGAACCCATCCATATGCTGCCTATAAGAGACTCATTTTGAACCTAAAGATACATCCAGACTGAAAGTGAAGGGATGGAGATCCATCTTCCATGCCAGCAGACCTCAAAAGAAAGCTGGGGTAGCAATTCTTATATCAGACAAATTAGATTTTAAACTAAAGTCTGTAATAAGAGACACAGAAGGACACTATATCATTCTTAAAGGGTCTATCCAACAAGAATATCTAACAACTGTAAATATCTATGCCCCCAACATGGGAACAGCCATCTACATAAGCCAACTGTTAACCAAAATAAAGAGTCATATTGATAACAATATGTCAATTGTAGGAGACCTCAATACTCCACTCTCAGCAATGGACAGATCATCTAAGCAGAAAATCAACAAGGAAACAAGAGCTTTGAATGATACATTGGACCAGATGGACCTCATAGATATTTACAGAACATTCCACCCTAAAACAACAGAATACTCATTCTTCTCGAGAGCACATGGAACTTTCTCCAGAATAGACCATATACTGGGTCACAAATCAGGTCTCAACTGATACCAAAAGATTGAGATGATTCCCTGCATATTCTCAGACCACAATGCTCTAAAACTGGAACTCAATCATAAGAAAAAATTTGGCAGAAATTCAAACACTTGGAAGCTAAAGACCACTCCACTCAAGGAGGTTTGGATCAACCAGGAAATCAAAGAAGAACTTAAACAATTCATGGAAATCAATGAGAATAAAAACACACCCATCCAAAACCTATGGGATACTGCAAAGGCAGTTCTAAGGGGGAAATACATAGCCATCCAAGCCTCACTCAAAAAAATAGAAAAATCCCGAATTCACCAACTAACTCCACACCTTAAAGAACTAGAGAAAAAGCAACAAATGATGCCTAAGCCACGCATTAGAAGAGAAAAAATTAAAATTAGAGCAGAAATGAATGAATTAGAAACCAGAAACAGAGTAGATCAGATCAAGGAAACTAGAAGTTTGTTCTTTGAAAGAATTAATAAGATCGATAAACCACTGCCCAGACTTATCCAAAAGAAAAGAGAAAGGACCCAAATTAATAAAATTATGAATGAAAGGAGAGAGATCACGACTAACACCAAGGAAATGGAAACAATTATTAGAAATTATTATCAACAACTATATGCCAATAAACTGAGCAATCTGGATGAAATGGAGACCTTCCTGGAAACCTATAAGCTGCCAAGACTGAAACAGGAAGAAATTGACAACCTGAATAGGCCAATAACCAGTAATGAGATTGAAGCAGTGATGAAAAACCTCTCAAAAAATAAGAGTCCAGGGCCTGATGCATTCCCTGGGGAATTCTACCAAACATTCAAAGAAAAAAGAATACCTATTCTACTGAAGCTGTTTCAAAAAATAGAAAAAGAAGGAAAACTTCCAAACTCATTCTATGAAGCCAGGATTACCTTAATCCCCAAACCAGGCAAAGACCCCATCAAAAAGGAGAATTTCAGACCGATATCCCTGATGAATATGGATTCCAAAATCCTCAACAAAATCCTAGCTAATAGGATCCAAAATACATTAAAAGGATCATCCACCACGCCCAAGTGGGATTTATCCCCGGGATGCAAAGGTGGTTCAACATTCGCAAATCAATCAATATGATAGAACACATTAATAAGAGGAGGGAGAAGAACCATATGGTCCTCTCAATTGATGCAGAAAAAGCATTCAACAAAATACAACATCCTTTCCTGATTAAAACTCTCCAGAGTACAGGGATAGAGGGAACATTCCTCAAGTTCATAAAATCCATCTATGAAAAACCCACAGTGAATATCATCCTCAATGGGGAAAAGCTGAGAGCCTTTCCCTTGAGATCAGGAACACGTCAAGGATGCCCACTCTCGCCACTATTGTTCAACATAGTACTAGAAGTCCTAGCAACAGCAATCAGACAACAAAAAGAAGTAAAAGGTATTCAAATTGGCAAAGAAGTCAAACTCTCTCTTTTCGCAGACGACATGATACTTTATGTGGAAAACCCAAAAGACTCCACGCCCAAATCACTAGAACTCATACAGCAATTCAGTAATGTGGCAGGATACAAAATCAATGCACAGAAATCAGTTGCTTTCTTATATACTAACAACACAACTGTAGAAAGAGAAATTAGAGAAATGATTCCATTTACAATAGCACCAAAAACCATAAGATACCTCGGAATAAACCTAACCAAAGAGGTAAAGGATCTATACTCTAGGAACTACAAAACACTCCTGAAAGAAATTGAAGAAGACACAAAAAGATGGAAAAATATTCCATGCTCATGGATCAGAAGAATAAACATTGTTAAAATGTCTATGCTACCCAGAGCAATCTATACCTTCAATGCCATCCCGATCAAAATTCCAATGACATTTTTCAAAGTGCTGGAACAAACAATCTTAAAATTTGTATGGAATCAGAAAAGACCCCAAATTGCCAAGGAAAATTTTGAAAAAGAAAAACAAAGCTGGGGGCATCATGTTGCCCAATTTCAAGCTATATTACAAAGCTGTGATCACCAAGACAGCATGGTACTGGCACAAAAACAGACATACAGACCAATGGAACAGAATAGAGAACCCAGATATGGACCCTCAACTCTATGGTCAAATAATCTTTGACAAAGCAGGAAAAAACATGCAATGGGAAAAAGACAGTCTCTTCAATAAATGGTGCTGGGAAAATTGGACAGCCACAGGCAGAAGAATGAAACTCGACCATTCTCTAACACCATTCACAAAGATAAACTCAAGTGGATGAAAGACCTCAATGTGAGACAGGAATCCATCAAAATCCTAGAGGAGAACATAGGCAGTAACCTCTTTGACATCACCCACAGCAACTTCTTTCAAGATACATCTCCAAAAGCTAGTGAAACAAAAGCAAACATGAACTTTTGGGACTTCATCAAGATAAAAAGCTTCTGCACAGCAAAGGAAACAGTCAACAAAACAAAGAGGCAACCCAGAGAATGGGAGAAGACATTTGCAAATGACACTACAGATAAAGGGCTGGTATCCAAGATCTATAAAGAACTTCTCAAACTCAACACCCAAAAAACAAATAATCAAGTCAAAAAGTGGGCAGAAGATATGAAAAGACACTCCTCTGAAGAAGACATACAAATGGCTAACAGACACATGAAAAAATGTTCGTCATCATTAGCCATCAGGGAAATCCAAATCAAAACCACATTGAAATACCACTTTACACCAGTTAGAATGGCAAAAATGGACAGGGAAAAAAACAACAAATGTTGGAGAGGTTGTAGAGAAAGGGGAACCCTCTTCCACTGTTGGTGGGAATGCAAGTTGGTACAGCCACTTTGGAAAACAGTGTGGAGGTGCCTCAAAAAATTAAAAATAGAGCTAACCTATGACCCAGCAATTGCGCTCCTAGGTATTTACCCCAAAGACACAGATGTAGTGAAAATAAGGGCCATATGCACCCCAATGTTCATACCAGCAATGTCTGCAATAGCCAAACTGTGGAAAGAGCCGAGATGCCCTTCAACAGATGAATGGATAAAGAAGATGTGGTCCAGGGCGCCTGGGTGGCTCAGTTGGTTAAGCGACTGCCTTCGGCCCAGGTCATGATCCTGGAGTCCTGGGATCGAGTCCCGCATCGGGCTCCCTGCTCCGCAGGGAGTCTGCTTCTCCCTCTGACCCTCCCCCCTCTCATGTGCTCTCTGTCTCTCTCATTCTCTCTGTCTCAAATAAATAAATAAAATCTTTAAAAAAAAAAAGAAGATGTGGTCCATATATACAATGGAATATTACTCAGCCATTAGAAAAGATGAATACCCATCTTTTACATCCACATGGATGGGACTGGAGGAGATTATGCTAAGTGAAATAAGTCAAGCAGAGAAAGTCAATTATCATATGGTTTCACTTATTTGTGGAACATAAGGAATAGAATGGAGGACATTAGGAGAAGGAAGAGAAAAACGAAGGGGGGGAAATCGGAGGGAGAGATGAACCATGAGAGACTATGGACTCTGAGAAACAAACAGGGTTTTAGAGGGGAGTGTAGTGGGGGGATTGGTTAGCCTGGTGATGGGTATTAAGGAGGGCACATACTGCATGGAGCACTGGGTGTTATACAAAAACAATGGATCGTGGATCACCACATCAAAAACCAATGATGTATTGTATGGTGACTAACATAACATAATAAAATTTAAAAAAATAAAAATTAAAAAAAATTTAAAAATTAAAATAAATTTTAAAAATTAAAAAAATAAAGCACTTATCAACTCAACACCCAAAGAACAAATGATCCAATCAAGAAATGGGCAGAAGACATGAACAGACATTTTTCCAGAGAAGACATCCAAATGGCCAACAGACACATGAAAAAGTGCTCAACATTGCTCGGCATCAGGGAAATCCAAATCAAAACCTCAATGAGATACCACCTCACACCAGTCAGAATGGCTAAAATTAACAAGTCAGGAAATGACAGATGTTGGTGGGGATGCAGAGAAAGGGGAACCCTCCTTCACTGTTGGTGGGAATGCAAACTGTTGCAGCCACTCTGGAAAATAGTATGGAGGTTCCTCAAAATGTTGAAAACAGAGCTACCGTATGATCCAGTAATTTCACTTCTGGGTATTTACCCCAAAGATACAAATGTAGGGATCCAAAGGGGTACATGCACCCCGATGTTTATAGCAGCAATGGCCACAATAGCCAAACTATGGAAAGTGCCAAGATATCCATCAACAGATGAATGGATAAAGAAGATGTGTTATATATATATATATATATATATATATATATATATATATATATATATCCAATGGAATATTATACAGCCATCAAAAGGAATGAAATCTTGCCATTTGCAATGATGTGGATGGAACTGGAGGGTATTTTGCTGAGCGAAATAAGTCAATCAGAGAAAGACATGTATCATATGACCTCACTGATATGAGGAGTTCTTAATCTCAGGAAACAAATTGAGGGTTGCTGGAGTGGTGGGGGGTGGGAGTGATGGGGTGGCTGGGTGATAGACACTGGGGAGGGTATGTGCTATGGTGAACACTGTGAATTATGTAAGACTGTTGAATCACAGACCTGTACCTCTGAATTATATATATAAATTATATGTTAAAAAAAAAAGAAAAAGAGGGCGCCTGGGTGGCTCAGTTGGTTAAGTGACTGCCTTCAGCTCAGGTCATGATCCTGGAGTCCTGGGATTGAGTCCTACATCGGGCTCCCTGCTTGGCAGGGAGTCTGCTTCTTCCTCTCCCGCTCCCCCCTCTTGTGCTCTTTCTCTCTCTCACTCTCTCTCAAATAAATAAATAAAATCTTTAAAAAAATAAAGAAAGAAGAAGATAGCAGGAAGGGAAAAATGAAGCAGGGGAAGTCGGAGGAGGAGACGAACCATGACAGACTATGGACTCTGAGAAACGGACTGAGGGTTCTGGAGGGGAGAAGTGTGGGGGGATGGGTTAGCCTGGTGATGGGTATTAAAGAGGGCACAGTACTGAATGGAGTAGTGTGTGTTATATGCAAACAATGAATCATGGAACACTACATCAAAAACTAATGATGTAATGTATGGTGATTAACATAACATAATAAAATAAAATTTAAAAAACTAGGGTTGTTGTAGGTGTAATTAGTTAAGTTGAGGTCATTAGGGTGGCCTCAAGTCCAAGATGACCGGTGTCCTTATAAATGGGGGAAATGTGGACACAGACACACACAAGGAGAAAGCCACATAAACACGAATATGGCCATCTAAAAGCCAAGTAGAGAGGCCTGGAACAGATCCTTCCTCAGAGCCAACCAACCTTGCAAGCAATTTGATTTTGGACTTCAAGCCTCCACAACTGTGAGGAAATAAGCCACCTGTTCTGGTTTATAAGTCCTCTTAGCATCTGTAAAAATAAGCCATCTGTTGTTTAAGCCGCTCAGTCTGTGGTACTTTGTTACTGCAGTCCTAGAAAACTAATATATTCATCAGTGGCAAAAGTGGATCAAGGCATCTCACTGCCAGAAATATCGTTGTTTTTAAAGCCAATATTGATTAAAGTTTTCTTCAAAACAGGGAAGTAATGGGATCATGTATAGTTGTTTCCCCCATTATAAAGCTGTAAGAGGACAGCAGGATCTGGGACTCTATTTTCTCAAGAAAGGCACATGGCCTGCTCTGTAGACTGCCAGAGATGAGGAATTATCAATGCTATCAAGAAAATACAGTCTTTCTCCAAAAGAAGTAAACTAGGCTATATCAGCAGGAAGCTATCACAACCTTGCAGCCAAAAGGACTATTCTATTTGTCCCCCAACACCTGTGCCTGCACCCCCTCTTCCTTCCAGTCCCCCACCCTGGGCTTACCCCCCACATGCAGGTCCTGTTGGGTGGTACCCATGCCAATCCTTCTGCCCCTTGAGCAGCTGAAGCACAGGGAATGTACCCACTTGTCCTGCACTTACATCACCTTCACTTGGAGCTAGGCTGAGAGCACCCTTGAGCATGTTTAAAGTACCATTTCTATAGCCACAAGGACACTCCTGTGTTTTGTGCATGTGGTCAATAAGTATTGCCTAAAATAGAAATTTCTGCTTATCATTCCATTCCTCTGGGAGAGCTGGGTGGCTAAATTTTACTAAGAACAAGCTTATTTTACATAGATGACTCTTGAGAGGGTATATAAGACAATGTTTTCCAAACTAGAACAAAAATAGTCAAATTCTGAATACAAAAATCACTCATGAAAAAATGCCGATCTGCCTTGTACAGTCACCATCTGATGAGCAGGAGGACCGATAAGAATACACTTAGATCCTCAGCTTTTCATACAGAAATGGTATTTGTTTATCTTACTAAAAATAAAGAAAACCTGAAGTCCTGTACAACACAAGGACAGGAATAACAGGATGAGCTCTGTGAGGGTACCACGCCATCTGAAGCCACAAAGAAATGCACCTTTGTCACTCTGCTCCTGTCACCCAGATACGCTCTGTTACCCAGGCAACCTGCATGGTTCTGTGCTCTACAGGAGGACGGGCTGGCTGTTTCCCAAATAAATTATTGCTTCTGATATATCCTGATGGTAATGTTCTCAATAAAAATTTACTAAAATTTTTAAGGAAAATGCAAAGTCGTAAGATTGTCATGAGCCCTCTTTCTGCTGGCTGGTGCCTCATCAATACATTCTTGATTGACATAGTACAGTGTCCTCTGTGCTGGATTATGTTGCTATTTTTGTAACCACATTTAATCTCAAAGTATGATTGAACACTACAGTCTCCATGCTACACTACTAGTGTTGTATACACGTGGTTTAATGATGTCATGACATGCAAACTATATATAGTGGCCACTGCTTCCCACATTTCACCCTAAAGAAAATTAAAGAGGAAAGGCCCATGAATTTAAAGCCCCTGAAAGCACAGAGCATACCAGGAGGCAGACGGGAACATACTGAGCATGCAGCATCCCAGTGACCGACACTTCCCTGATGTTTTGGGGTTTTTTAGACCAATATATTTTTTTAATTTAATTTTATTATGTTATGTTAATCACCATACATTACATCATTAGTTTTTGATGCAGTGTTCCATGATTCATTGTTTGCGCATAACACCCAGTGCTCCATGCAGAACGTGCCCTCTTTAATACCCATCCCCAGGCTAACCCATCCTCCCACCCCCCTCCCCTCTAGAACCCTCAGTTTGTTTTTCAGAGTCCACAGTCTCTCATGGTTTCTCCCCCCTCCAATTTCTGCCCCCCTTCACTTTTCCCTTTCTATTACTTTTTTTAAACATATAATGTATTATTTGTTTCAGAGGTACAGGTCTGTGATTCATCAGTCTTACACAATTCACAGCGCTCTGATGTTCTACATGTAAGAAACCTCCTGCCTTTCTGTGGCAACTTCCTCTAGAAAATAATAATATGATAGTATACTCTGAGGCTACATGAGGAGGTGCTTATACTCACCAACAATCTCACTGGGTTCCTTGTTATAAAGCTTTTTGTTCCAGAAGAGGAGTCTGAAGAGTGGAAAGGAGAACAGGAGAATGAAGCAAATCCCAATGAACATGTGTGCAGTAAATCCTGCGAAGTCCAGGCCCTGGAAACAGGAAAGGGGAAATGAAATAACAGATGAGATTCTCCTCTGCATAGGCATAGCTCCCAATTTAGGACCCCCCCCAAATGATGGATCCAGGGAGGGCTGAGCTCTGAGACCCAGCAGGGGCAGGCACGTCAGGGTGGTGGGTGTTAGCTCAAGAGTCACAAGGCCCCGCACAAAACCCACAGAACAGGTGCTCTTCTCTACAATTTTGAAAATGTTTAAGGTTTGTTTCTTTCATGTCAATAAACCAATCCCTACCGAATAACAAGCAACCTTAGGAGAAAACAAAAACAGTTATCACAGACAATCTCAACATTAACTGGGTCTACCTTCACCACTGGACTGACACATTCGTCCAGGGTGAAAAAAGACACAATGGGGGCAAAACATAAAACTATGTGGCAATATTTGTCCATTTCAAGGTAAATTGGGTTTTTTAAATATTTCATTTAAGTCCCTGCTATCAGTGTGAAAGAACTTCCTTGGCTGGAGAGCACAGCCCTCTGCAGGGCAGCCAATGGCCATCAGGACTGAGGTGGCCCAGAGCGTCCCTACTGGCCATAAGGGGCCCATGCAGGAGCTTCTCCCTCCCCTCACACTTCCTTTGCCTCTCTTCAGAACTATTTGCCATGGTCAGCTGCTGAGGATGTTTTGGGGTAAAATCCCCCACTAGGTTAATCTGTCACGGAATAAGTTAGCAGCCTCATTAGCTGGTTTTGTCTGTCTTTTACTCTGTGCTTATACATTCAGCAGATATATACAGATGATCCCTGAAGGTAATTAATATTTTTTGAAGGAAGGTGCCCACTAAAGCAGAGGTACTTGTATCCTGAGTAATTCTGGATCCTCTTTTGCACATATTAACTATAAATTTTTGTCCTGTTAGAAATGATGGGACAATTGGAAAAAAAGGTGAGGGGTAAATTAAAGAAAGAAAAGGACTAAGGAGTTCCTGGAAGGGGCTCCACAACAAAACAACACAGCTTTGAGTGGAAGTATTTGATTGCTACTAGAGTTGTAATGGGTGGATTTATCAAGTGAGAACAAAGCAGAGCGGGAGAATCCCAGGTGAAAAATTTAAGAAATAATATAGGCAGATCAATATATCATGGAATATAAATATTTTCACTAAGCTTATTAGGTGCATGTATCTGGGCTTCCCTGCTGCTTTACACGCCTCTGTAATTTCCAACACTCTTCTCCTTAATGTCCTCAGTAACAAAACCACCCACTATTATACTTGCATCAATACAATGCTTAAATGCAGCCCTTTCTTATAGGGTGCTGGTTCTATTTTGCCCCTTTCAGTCTTGTTTTGTACTGTGTTGGTTTTGGCTCCACTCAGCTTCTTTCTTCTTAGTTTTCCACAAAGTCTTCACTCAACAGTGGAAGTGGCCAAAATTTGAGGCATGTAAAACTATGAAAAGAGGATCCCCCCAGAATCAGATTAGAACATCCACAGCCTCTTACACTACATATATTCAAGGAGGATCCAGCTGAGTAACTTTGGCCTACCGGTATTTCTAGGACGCTTTCAGGCTAACTCTGGGACAAGTCAAAACAGTCAGTTGAGTTGTAAGGCTTAGCTGAATCTGCTGACTGTCTTAGTAAATATCATGGTGTAATTTGAAGATAGAATCATGTCTGGAGACTCAACAAGAAGACTCCTAGTGCTATAGGAGAGGGTATGATGACAGGATCTGGTGTGGGACATCCTGCATGTGAGGGATACATCGAGTATGTAGAGGAGAAGTCATGACATACACATACATGGATCTGAGGGAGGTAAGAACCTTCCATGTTCTGCAGACATGTGGAAGTGGGTGATCCCAGTACATGGAAAACAGAGCAGACCATGAGGGCATGAGCTCTGCTACAGAATGCTGACCCAAGAGGAAAGGTGGTCAAAAAATCAGAACCCCAAGGTCCACAGAAATTGAAGAGCCATGTGGAAGCAGAAAACCCACAAAGGAGACAAAGAGGAAGTGACCAGAAAGGCAGAGCAGGAAGCAGCAGAGAGTGACACCATCTAAGCTATCAGTTGATGGAGTGGAAGAAATTGGTGGTGGAAGAGCAGCAAAAGAACACCCCAGCATGCACAGCGCATGGTGGGAAAGCCCAGAGGACCATCCCAGTGTACACATCTCTGGGGCACCATGAAGAAGGCCTTCTTCTGACCTGTGAGATGTCATTCAGAAGCACAGGGGATACAGCTCCTTTATACAGATTTTTCAACTGTTATTTAAAAGATAGTTAAGGGGCGCCTGGGTGGCTCAGTCAGTTAAGTGTCCAACTCTTGATTTCAGCTCAGGTCATGATCTCAGGGTTGTAAGATCAAGCCCCATATGGGCTCCATGCTGGGCGTGGAGCCTGCTTAAGATTCTCTCTCCCTCTCGCTCTGCCCCTCCCCCTTCTTAAAAAAAATAGCCATGTTCACCACTGGTGAGTCTCCATAGAACAGGCATAAAGGAGTAAATGTAACCAGTGAAGGAGGATTATATCCCCATCAGCCTGTTGGGAGATAAAGGGACAACACACTGTTGCTCATGGAATCCTACAGTGTAGGAGGACCCTGGAAGTCTTCCCTACCTAACTATTCAGCACTGGAAATCCCACCAACAGAGAGCCATCCCAAGAAATGGGGTAGGAGTGAACAGTGTGTGGAAAGGGTATGGTAGAAGAACTTTCCTCATAACTTCCTGTAACTTCTTCCTAATTCTCAGAGAATGTGGAAGAATTTTCTCATGTGTTCCAAAGTCCAGTACTTTTTTTTTATTACTCCCCTAAGAGTTTTTTTTATTACTCCCCTAAACTTCATATTGAGTATTAACTTTCTTCATGAGTATTTTAAAAATTAATTTCACAATTTTTATTTTATAAAAATAACTAAATAATGCAGAATAAATGTGCACACAAATGTATGGCTGTGCTGTCATTGATAATGAGTCTTTATAAATTAATCTCTGCTGAAGACACTATCCCTGAAACTATGAGTTCATTTGCATTCTCTATACAAATAAGTATTCCCTTATCTCTAAGCTTCTATAAAATAAATTGAAACTACCCTTGGTTATCCACAAAAGGACATTCGTTAGATACCTTTTCTGTGAAATACAGTTTAACCCCAAAATTCAAGTCATTAAGTGGAAGACAAGGAACTCCATCTTCAATAAAACAAGGAGAGCCCTAAGGCCATGTCTCCAGAGGATGTCACTTTGGCACAAAGCTGTGTGAGGATCCTAGGCTGAGCCTCAGTGCAGAGAGGGAGCTCACCTCCAGGGCCTGCTGTGTATTTTTGCAAAAACCTGACCTTTCTCCTTTACTGTTATATTTAAATTCTGGATATTTACAACAGCATGTCAGCATGTCATGGAGGAATGTGGGAATAGTCTGACAGACCACTCTTTCCATTTAGCTTTCTATATGACTTGGTAGAGGCCCAGGACTCAGAGCCTGTCTTGGGTCACATTCTACTGTTTAGTTCAGAGCATTCAGACCTAGGACTCTAAGGGAGTGCTTAAAATGTTGCAGAGTTAACTCAGTTTATGTCCAAGAAAGACATCATGCTCGGGATTTTACATTAATACTAATGTGATGCTGGCCAGGGGCAGCTAAGCTGTTGCATTAACTCATTAATATGTTGTCTTAAGAAGAAGAAAAAAAGAAGAGACAAATAACAGACACTGAAAGCCAAGTTCTAAAAAACAGTCTAATGAAATAAAGTAGCCATGTTCTCACTTGAACTATTTCTATACCCATTCTACTACAAATTGTTTTCTATTTGAACTTTTAAGGTTTTAGGGTTTACATTTGTGTATGTAAACTTTTTGTTTACATTTTGTGTGTGTAACTTTTGAGTTAATTTTTGGGCAAAGTGGGAAGTGTGGATTGATGTTCATTTTTCCTACATATGGATGTCCTTTTGTTCCAGGACCATTTGTGGGAAAACAAACAAACAAACAATAATCCTTTCTTCACTGAATTGGCTTTCCTCCTTTGTCAAAAGCAATTATTCATTGATGTGGGGGTCTGTATCCAGACTCTCTACTCTTTACCTATTAGCTATTTACCGGTAATGATGCCAATACCACGATGTTTTGGTTATTGTGGTTTTATAGTAAGTCTTGGAGTTAGGTAGCGTTAGCCCTCCCATTTTGTTCTTCCCATTAAGAGTTATTTTTGGCCATTCTGAACACTTTGAATTTCCATATAAATTTTAGAATCAGTTTATCAGTTTCTACCAAAAACAACAACAACCCTGCTATGGTTTTGACAGGGATTGCATAAATCTGTGGATCAATCTGTGAAGAATTGATATATTAACAATATTGGGTCTTCTGATCCATGAACAAAGTATCTCTCTCCATTTAATTAGATCTTCTTTAATTATTCTGCAATATTTTATAGTTTTCAGTATACAGGTCTTGCATATGTTTGGTCAGATTTACCCTAAAGTATTTTATATATTGATGCTAATTTCCAATTGTTTATTGCTAGAATATAGAAAACCACTAATTTTTCTATATTGATCTTATATTGCACACTTGTCAAATTTACTTATTATTTCTAGAATCTATGTTGCAGTCCTTCAGTCCTTCAGACTGCAACATAGATTCTAGAAATGTCCATAACTAACATGGACAGTTATGTCATATGAAGATAAAGACTTTTAATTCCTCCTTTCTGATATGGATGCCTTGTATTTCTTTTCTTGCCTTATTGTATCAGCTCGAGCCTCCAGTAAAATGATACACTGAAGTGGTGAGAACAGACATCTTTGTCTTACTTCTGATCTAAGAAAGAAGGCATTCGGGGTGCCTGGGTGGCTCAGTCGTTAAGCATCTGCCTTCGGCTCAGGTCATGATCCCAGAGTCCTGGGATCGAGCCCCACATCGGGCTCCCTGCTCAGGGGGAAGCCTGCTTCTTCCTCTCCCACTCCCCCTGCTTGTGTTCCCTCTCTCGCTGTGTCTCTCTCTGTCAAATAAATAAAATCTTTAAAAAAAAGAAAGAAAGAAAGAAGGCATTCAATTTTCACATTTAAGTAAGATGTATTTTCATAGGTGCTCCTTATTAGGCTGATGAAGTTCTCTTATTTTTCTAGTTATTGAGAGATTTTAATCAGTAATGAATGTTCTATTTTGCCAGTTATTTTTCCATTGAGATGATCATATGAATTTTCTCATTTAGTTTGTTAGTAAATTGCATTAATTGGCTTTTCAAATATTATAAATTCTACTTGGTTATGACATATTATCCATTTTATGTATTATTAAGTTGGATATGCTAATTTTAAAAAATTTACTTTTAAAAATTTACTTTTAAAAATTAAAAATCTATGTTCATAAGAAATACTTATTAATAGTTTTCTCATACTGGTTTTGTCCAGTTTAGGTATCAGGGCCTCATAGAATGAGTTGGAAAGTATTCTCTTTTCTTCAATTTGCTGTAAAGCTTTATGTATAATTGGTATTATAGCATTATTTCTTCCTTAAATATATGTAGATTTCACCAAAGAAGCCATCTTAGCTTTGGTCGCTCCAGATTCTCAGTTCTATCCCCTCAGTTCAGGGAGTCTGAAGGGCTCCACATGGGTTTTCCATCCCTGTACTACATCCTAGAAACTCTCTCAAGGCAGCAAACTGGGGCAATCATAGGGCTCACCTCATTTGTTTCCCCACTCTCAGGGATCACTGTCCTTTTTTTTTTTTTTTGCCTGCTATCCAGTTTCTTGCTTATCACTTTCTGGTTTTGCTTTGTTTGGGGTTTTGTTTTTTGGATTTTCGTTAATTTTCTTTTGGGATAGCTCAAGCAAGAGGGCAAATCCAGTCCCTGTTACTCTATCTTGGCCAGAGCAGAAGCTGTGTTATCTTTTTTTATCCATGTGTATCCACATACAAATGTTCTGGGAGACTAGATGCACCAAAACATTAAGAGGATTTATCTCTGAGTGGTGAGATTATGGCAATTTTTAAATTTTGTATGTATGATTTATATTTTCTACAATAAAGATATTACTGCAAAATAAAAATAAAACAGTATTTTTCTCTAAAAATAGTTCTCTCCAATGTGTATGAGGCCCACCCTGGATGATAGGTGCCCCTGGAACAGATTATAGGGCTCTGCCAACTTCTGATGTGCTCCAGGGTAACATGATAATGGGCATACTGCTCAGTTCATGAAGCAAGCCTGGTAAAGTGTTGCCAGCCAATTTCCCATGGTAAGTAGGAAGTATTACAGTTCAGACAAAGCATCTAAATTATACCCTGAATCTCTAGAATATGGTGGGTCTACAAAACGTCCATCAACATCTCAGAGCCATGAGCTCCCAAAAGTTTAAATATTTTTACAGAAGACAGTACGCATGCACAAACACACTGACACACTTCACAGACCCACACATAAACACATCATCTACAATAAATGATACCAATTTGGAAGCATTTTTGCTAATACTTCACAGAAGAAATATTGAGAAAATTCTAATGACCAAAGAATGTTAATTGGAAATTATATAATTTTAATTTTAATTCTTTTAATATAAATAAAATATCATTTTCACTCTCTAGTACTTTGTTTTTATTTTAGTGTACAAAGAAATTATATATTAATATTTATAAGAGCTTTCAGAAAATTCCTAAAGACCTTCATTTTATGATCCTTTTTAAAAAAAATCTTAAATTCTTCAGTAAATTCATCCACCACAGTTGAAAAATGCAAGGGGACAGATCATTTTATTCTTAATATTAGTTGGAAGAAACCTCAGTTCCCATTAATATAATATACTATGACTAAGTAGATATTTTTAATGATACGGCGACCACCGAGATCTACACTGCAGGATCAGTCACCTAACCTCCCCTCTCAAGATAACCAATAGCACTTAATATGAAGAAGTGATATGGAAGAGCTTAGTTTCTAATAAAAGCTTCCACATTGGGTAGAATGCTAAATGGGCAAGTAAGTTGGTATCTATATTTATTAAAAGCAACCCTGTTACACTGGTACATACATACCATCTTCCTCAACTCCTGGTTGGAAACAATAATGACATTTGGTGGGTCCCCAATGGCAGTGGCAGCTCCTCCAATATTTGTGAAGATCACTTCTGCAATCAGGACTTGTCTTGGATCAAGGTTGAGCACCTCACATAACCTGTCACAAATGGACGAAAATAAAAGTAGCCATGCTATTCAATTGTGACAGGCCCATGTGCAACCTAAATATTTTCAAAGCACTTGCTTAATCAAGACAGGCGTGCACGTGCATGCGCGCACACACACACCCCTATGAGAAATGCAATGCTGAGGAATAAACAAAGACAACAATGTTTACAGAGCTACAGTTGACCCTCAGCATTGCATTTCTCTGAAAGTTAACTGACTACCCATCTGAACCATCAGTGTGAAAATGTACCCCCATCAGAAACCCACCCCGGCCCAGATCTGGAGGGAGCACAGTTCCCTGTGTGCAGGCCCTGGCACATGTAAATTGGTGCTGACCACCAGACTCCTCGGAGTCAGGGGTGGGGCAGCACACAAAGCCCCAACACTCAGTAGCTCACATCAAGCCTACCAGCCTAATTCCTTACCCACCTTCCCTTTCTCAGATGCTGAGGCCCTAATGTGTCTCCTAGCCCCTTCCCTCTAACTACTACTTGTGGACCTCTTCCAGAGAGAAGGAGCACACACTCTACAGCTGTGGGTCCCTGCCTTGGCTGAACACTAGATTTGTCTGGGAACCTTTGCAAGTCCTGCTGTCCGGCCCATGACAGACCAATCCCTGGGAGTGGGCTTGAGAAGCAGCATTCTACAGCTCCTTAGGTGGATCCAGTGAGCATGAAGTTGAAAAATGTTGCCTTAAAGAAGGTTTAGGAAACACATCATGGCTCACCACACCTGTCCATTTGCAGCACCCACTTCCATATAGAAACCAGGCCTTGGGTCTCCAGGCTGCTGCAGTCAGTGGTCCTTCCCACCACCTCCCAGCTCAGAGCATAACCAATAGCACATCTGAGGGGGGTCAGCCTACAGAGCCATGCGTGGAAGCTGAGGAGGGAATGGTATCCAGGGACCAGGGACAGGAATGAATCCAAAAAGAGGATCAGACCCCAAACAGCAGCAGCAGCAGCTCTCAGCTGAGGGAGCTCCCAGGATCCGGCTCCAGCAAGAAAATAATTAGTGTACACTAATCAATAATGCTGGAGCAAGCATAGAGATGGCATCCTATGTAAATGGGTCTAACTCTTTAACTGTGAAGACTAATGCTACTCCAGACAAAGGCAGAAGAATGTGATTAAGCTCATAAAGTCATGAAGAATATGGTAATATAAATAGTGAATCTGAGCACACTAACGCTTGAATCTTGAAAGATGCAGTTTTTAGACTAGTAAATGGAATTGCTACTCTCACAGAAAATTACAAAGTTGGTTCCTGGAACAGTGAGGATATAAACAAATCCCAGCAAGGCTTGGGGATGCCAGGAATATGGATGCCCCCCTGGAAGCCCGCTCTCATTGGAGCTGCCATCAGAGAGTACAACGATACACTGGGACCTGGCGTCTGTGGGTGATACTACTGTTTTCAAACCAGTGACAGCAGCAGAGTCGCCTTGGTAGGAGGGGGTGAGTATGGCCTGCCTCTTGCCCCCTGAGGTCTCCTCGAGGCAGAGTTTGGTACCTGCCATTAGTAGTACATGGTACAGTTTACAGCACCCTTGAAACACATTCGTTCCAGCCTTCATTTGCCCTCAGAAGAACCCCACATACTAGGAGGTGTTACACTCCCCTCACAGGAAGCCTGAGTCCAGTGTCCCTCACCCCAAATCCCTGCCTACATGCGGGGAGTGAAAAGGCAGCCAAGTTTGCAGGAGCTTGGCCAAGAGACCAACTCTCCACACTGTAGGCAGCACCCATGGGGATGCTGCCTGCTCGCTGCTCCTCTCCTCCCCAAACCCCTCCCCTCTGCTCCAATTCACTCCACCTCAGAGAGTCGCCATTCTTCAAATGCCAAAGGCATCACCTAGAATTAGTCCTGAGCCCTGCAAGTAGCCCCTTATTGATCACTTTGAACTTGCTATGTCTTATGTCTCGTGTCCAGGAGGGTCTCTTGTCCAGCACAATCCTCAAAACACTAGCTTGGGTTAGTCCCTTTGATGGTACAACCCAGATCAGTGTAGCTAAAGTGACTTGTCTGGGGCCCTTCATTATGTAGCTTGGTCCCCTGAACCCCCAGGGGGTACCTGTTTCCCTAGGACCAGCCGAATACCAGGACATGAGAGGCCTAAGCAGGGAAGGACCATGATATGCTGGGGAACCATCTTCAAAATAAAGAACATCAAGTATGGATAAAAGGGGACACCCGGGTGGCTCATCGGTTGAGTGTCCAACTCTTGATTTCAGCTCAGGTCATGATCTCAGGGTTGTGATATCGAGCCCCAAATCAGGCTCCATGCTCAGCATGGAGTCTGCTTGAGATTCTCTCTCTCCCTCTGCCCCTCTCCCCACTTGTGCTCTCTCTCAAATAAATAAATAAAATCTTAAAAAAAAAAGTATGGATAAAAGTATAGGCCCATGGCCTTGCAAGGAGCCTGCATGACTGGGTCTGAAGCTCAAGCTTCAGAAGATTCAGGGCAAATGGCCTCTGATGCTCAATAAATGTCTAATTAATGAAGTGGATGGAATTCAAAGGAATGAAATGGGGAATCAAAATGAATCTCTCTCTCCCAAAGTTACCCTGCAAAGCCTTGTCAGGCCAGGTCCTGCAACCCTCCAAGGAGCCTGGTGAGAGCAAGATGGCTGCCCCGCTTTCCCCAGCCCCTGGCTACATGCTCCTCCCCACATGGCAGGAGCTCCCACACTGCTCTGTCACACCTGTGACCAGCCCAATGGACAAGAACTTCTGGCACCTAACAGTCTGTCCCCCACCCCTGGACAGCAAAGCCTGAGTCTTCTGACTCCCACAGGTGTTTCTGTGGCCAACACCACTGCTGTCACAGCCACAGCCACAGCTGAAACCATAGCCTTAGCCAAGAGCACTGAGCACCACAGTCCCAAGGGATGCACAGGCTAGACCAGGGCACACCAGCAAAGGGAAAGTGGGGACTCGACTGAGCAGCAAGAATACACCACCATGAGCCTGGCCTAATGCCCATGCAGGGCCACTCTGCATACCTTATGGTCACAGGAGTAAAAAGCAGCAATGTGGTGACATTGTCCAGGAAGGCAGACAGGACAGCAGCAAGGAGACACAACATGATGATCATGGCCCACACTCTTCCCCTAGACAGTTGGTACGTCTGAGATGCACACACACAGAAAGGAACAAGCCAGGATCAGTGGGGTTGAAGAATAAATGTGACTTTTCATTAGGGATTCTAAGAACTAGGGGTCCAAAAAAAACACTGCATGGTGGATTAAAACTTAGACCCAAGAATTCCTAAATTTGCTAAGATGAGGAAGTGATATCTTGTACCTGAACATTCTGAACCCACATTGACCTACGTTCCTTCCTTCTGATTCTCCTTCTCACAGTGCCCTGTGATGGTTCACTGATTACAGTGTTATAGCCCTCTATCCCTTTAACATTACCCAGTATTTTACAATCTCCTTTTGGTTAGACAGACTGGGCTGCGACCCTTAAGCCTAATGATTGTTGGCAACTTAGATTTACGGACTTTTAGTACCAATATTGAGAGGAGACCAGATATGTGAAGGTGCAAGAGGGTACACAAAGATGGCAAAAATCATAGCATAGTTCTATCATTCAGAGTTTGCAAAAGGGTTTGATGAGTAAATAATCTTTTAAAAGAACTTTCCAGTTCAAAAAAAAAAAAATCAAGCATAACATTAGCCTTTGCATTAGGAGAGCATGGCAAGATCTCCTCTCACCAACCCTGAGTGACAGCACCAGTGCAGTCTGGCTGTCAGAACTTGCTGGTGGATTCCTCAGGATTCCAGGTACAAAAGTGAATGTTTATATGTTCAATGATTAGAAAGTGATCATTGAAATTGTTTCACCAAAAAGCAAGTAATCAGAAACTGATGACTTGAAATATTTAGATGGTCTAAAATGCAAAACAATATTTGATATGTAGCTTTCAACTTGCCAATTTAACTAATGTTACACAAACATTCAACTCAAATATTCTTTTCTTTGATCTCCTTCTTCAGTTTACTGAGAAGAAAGTGTTGCTCAGAGCCACCAACTCTGCACAGCAACTGTACCCAGGCTTACATCTGTGATTTTGAAAATGAGAATGAACTTTAAAATATTTGCTTTAAATGGTAGTTTTATTAACTGAATATGTCATGGCAAAAAATTAATTAATTAATTAATACATAAATATTAAATGTCACATCAAACCTACCTTTACAGCACAATAATCAAAAAATCCAGTTTCTGAAAATATGGCTACTAAGATCATCTGTGGGGAAAACAGAAAAAGGAGATAAGGAGAATCTTTTAGCAGTGCACCATCCTGAAAGGACATCAGAGTGATCAGTTACAGATCTCAGCTCTGGCCTCTGCATGACATCAAGCTTCTTGCTCTCTTGCTGAGTGTAATCCACTTATGAACTTCCTGAATGGAGCCTCTTGTTAACAGGTTTGTACCTCTATATTTTTGTCCAGGGATATATGTACCCAAGGTACATTATCATTCCACCTAATCTTCACAACAAACATCAGATATTATCATTACCCTCTGTTTTTTTTTTTAAAGATTTTATTTATTTATGTTAAACAGAAAGAGAGAGCACGCATGAGCAGGGAGAGGGCCAGAGGGGAGGGACAAGCAGACTCTTTGCTGAGCTTGGAGCCTGACGGAGGCCCAATCCCATGATCCCGAGACCATGACCCAAGCTAAAACCAAGAGTTGGACGTTCAACCAACTGAGCCACCTGGGTGCCCATCATTACTCTGTTATACCAGGAAACCAGGGGGCAGATTTGGGAGACGACTTGCTAACAGTCACAAAGCTAGAAGCAGGAAAGGAAATGAGCCAGAATATGGCCTTCTGTACCTACATGTCCACACAAGCAACAATTAAACATTTTAACATTTTTAAACTGGGTTAAATTTTGTTTTCTAAAATAATGAAACAGATTTTCATCACCAATTTGATCAAGACATGCAAATAAGAGCAGTTACATTGAAATGATTATTCTCTGGGTTCTATATGAACCCAGAACTTGTGCTTCTTTCTAGTGATGACATAAGAGACAGTAACAAAAAGTAATGTCCCATTTACTCCAAATCTAATCAACCAGATATTTCAACCAGCCAGAACTTTCTGGATGATTATGTATTATACCTCCTAAGATGGCAATATACCAATGCATTGAACTTGGAGGAAGAAGATGCAGGTTCAAGTACTAATTCTGCCACTTAGAAGTAGTTTAACCTTGTGCAAACAAAATTATTTAATCCTCTGTATTTCAGCTTTTCCCCCTCAACTTTAAATGTTTTATTCCTTGTAAGATTATTGTAGAAATTCAATAAAATTATGTAAATTAAAGTACTTAGAAAATAGTAGGCCCAATACTGTCTTTCAAATATACTGCATAAAATGAAAATTTCCAAAAATCAGTTTAGACTCAATAAAAATATCTATCTCATCTATAGTGACCATTGATGTTTATCCTAACCCAAATGGCCACCTCCACCTGTTGCTGTCTGTAGAATGTGGTGCTTCACTCACCAGTAGATGCTTCACATGAACTGAATTGAATGGGTAGGTCCTGTGTGGTCTTCCATTGTTGTGGGGAAGCTGGCCCACATATTTGCTGCCAAAACTACCCAGAAGAGACTGAGACTCAGGGATTGGGGTAAGTAGCCCCATAGGTGGCTGATTGCCATGAAATAAAGAAGAAAAGGCAGGGGCCTGGATATATGAACTATCTTTCCACATCCAAAGTTTTAGAATCTTGCTGAACTGACATCAACTGAGAAAAAAACTAAACCATTTGTTATGGGCTCAATTGTGCTACTTTCCCCCACAAATTCCTATGGTGAAATCTTAACCCCAGTACCTCAGAATAAGTTAAAGTGAGGCCCTAATCCAGTACGACTGGTATCCTTATAAGAAGAGGAGATAGCACACAGACACACACAGAGGGAAGACCAGGTGACAATACAGGGGAAAGATGTCATCCACAAGTCAAGCAGAGGCCTCAGAAGGAACCAACCCTGCTGACACCTTGGTCTCAGAAATCCAGCCTCCAGAAGTGTGAGGAAATAAATTTATGCTTTTGAAGCCACCAATCTGTGGTACTTTATTATGGCAGCCCCAGCAAACTAATACATCATCCATTTAAGGTGTTTTTTTACAAACCATTTCAAATACTAACAAAATGGTAAACACACACTTGCCTAAGGCTTTTTTTAAACTTATTTTATGAGACGTCTGTTATATCTTCTTTCTTCTTTCCAGATGTGCAGGCCCCACTATATACTTTTCAGGACCAACAGGATTATGAGTTTCTCTTTAAAGCCTAAGTTCAGAGAATTGCCCTGTCTCCTTACACTCTACTCAGAAAGGAGGCAGCTAGTTTGGATCACATTAAAGCCTAGAGTAGCACGGCCATCTGTTATGACTACCCAGGAGGAATAAACATTACCAAGAAAAATGAGGAAATATAGTAACCTGCTTTGTGCAAAGTAGGTCTTTTGTCCAGAAAGGGAAAACCCTCCTTCAGACCACGTAGCTGTTGTGGGTCTGTTCAAGAACACATGCAGCATTCCCACTGCCGTCCAGGCCCTTATCAATTTTCACTTATTCTAGTTAAATCAGTTTATGACACATAAACTATTCCTTAGGGACAATTTCTTCCATTTTCCATGTAATTACAGGTGTTTTTCTAATCACCAAAACTTACATGGTCCACTTATTTAGAATATTCCATTTTATATTTTAAGAGCAGTAATTTTATACTTTAAGGCCATTTAAAAAATTTGCTAAATTTTTTAAATGGCAATATTATTTAACTACCAGACAGGCCTACGGCTGCAATTCTCCACCTAACTAACCAGAGCACCAATCATTCCATTCCTCCACAGGAGAAATTTTCTAGACCTGTACTAACACTTCTTAATCAAGCCCTAATTGTCAAGCAGTACAATGTCTTTAATATAATGAAAGATTATTAGCAGTAGCAACAAAAGAGAAGGTGCTGGGTTACAGCAGGCTAGGAGCCCTGTCCCACTGGGAGGACTGTAATTACCATGCCAAATAGCAGGGCCAAAGTCTCAAAATCAATCCACTCCACCACATGGGTCAGGCTGGGTCTCTGCAATCAAAGCACAAATTTCCCAATTAATCTTGGGCATCATCTTCTTGGTGACAGGCTGTAAAAAAAATGTGCTATTCTTTATGGCAAGCCCACTCACTGGGCCAGAGTCAAAAATCACACCATCCCCTTGCCTTTGAAATTAGAGTATACCATCAATGAAAACCACTTGTGACCCAAGGCATAATAATGTCAAGCCTATGCATTTAGTTATAAGAAAAGCAAATTTCTTAAATCCTGTCCCTGGCAACTCCATGAAGAACTATATCCTGAATTGCAGGATTGACCCTTGAGGTTGTGAGGTCCCCACATGCCTTCCTTGGTGTTGGAGCATGAGGCCAGGATGGCAATAACTGAAGGACACACTTGTCCTACTCGCCAGTTGTCCATCCACTCTCACTTCATCTTCTAACAACCCTGCAGAGTAGGGAAGGCTGGAGTCATGGGGAAATGGGAACATGGAGTGTAAAGCGAGGGCACTTTGAGACTCTAGTTGTTGGGAAAGGACTGCACAGTGGCCCAGGATGCTAACCACAGCACAGGCTGTGTGCCACATTAACATTTTTTAAAATAAAATAACTACTACTATACTACTACTTAAGAGTTAATAAAAGTAACAGTGGCTTATGTATAAGTTTTAGGACTCTGGGACATTTTACCCTAGAGTTAGCATTTGTTTATACCAACTCTAGCCAAGAAAAATTAAATAAATAAATAAATAAATAAATAATAACTGAACATAGCTCCACATAGTTTTTTAAACCAGTTATTATTCTTTGGTTGACTGGATGGCCTATAGTAGCGCTTTGCAGAACGCTCCTCTGAATTCTATAGAGTCGTTTACAAATCCACTTCTGTGTGCTGCCACCTTGTTCGGTTCCAGTACTGCTCCTCAAACAATGGCAGGCCTCCATCTTCAGTGGGTGCTTGGCCTCTCCTGCCTCCCTACATTCACTCCTATGTTCCTGCCAGACAAGCCACACACAGACACTGATTATGTGCCATCAACCCCCAGACACACATCTCTAGGGACCTCCTGGTGTCTGCAAGACAGCGCCAACCTCACCATTTATCACCTCTGCTGCAGGCGGGATGACCCCCTCTAGTTCCCAAGGGCTGACAGCACCAAGTCAACTCTAACACCACTCAGCTATATAGCCTGGGGCAAATGAGTGACCATGATGAGCCTTTCCTCAACCAAAATGGGGAATAAAAAATGTGTGTGTGATAAAGTCAAATGAAAAATACTCATCAGTGTTGAAAGGTTTATTAGTTCATGCTTCTAGCATGGTTCCTGAGGGAGAAATGTGGAAAGAGTATATGAAAGAATGAAAATCACCAGCTAACACCTAATTTCTAGACTGTCTTTAAATCTTACACCCTATGGAGTGGTAAGCCATTGATTCAAAATGTTACAACTTACATCTCCAATCACAGCCAGCGCTGCTAATGCCACAAGGGAACCCAACATGGCTGCCAGGGTTCTGTGAACAATCTGGAAAAGAACGCAGGAAATTATTTCATTCTGGTCCACAGGGGTTTAAAATGCACAAAAGCCTATATTGCTATTTGTATCCATTAATGTCAGCCATTCTGTACCATATCTATTAAGAAAATAAATAAATCATGGGTCTTGCTGTTTCAGTCACACACAAATAGCACAGTCTGCCTTCTAAAGAAAGCTGATTTCATTTCCTGAATAATTAGATGACCCAGAAGTAGAAGCAGAAGGCTACAGTATGTTCTATAAAGAAGCCTGCAGTAAATTGTCATTAATTATTTACCATATGATCCCTAGGCAACCAGACCATTAGTTCCACAACATAAATCAATTCTGCCCCATTACTGAGACTGTTATTAAACCGAAGGTATGTCAAATACTTAATCTAATTGAGACTTCAGTGTTATCACTGAATCATGAAAGTACTTTTTCTGTTTAATTATAATTCAAATGGACATGGAATTTCTGAGACAAAATATGAAGAAAGGCAAGGATGCAGAGAAATTGGAACCCTCCAACATTGCTGGTGGGAATGTAAAATGGTGCAGCCATCATGGAAAAGCTTGGCAGTTTCTCAGTAAGTTAAATAATAAATTACCATATAATCAGAAATTCAACCCCTAGGAATTTACTCCAGAGAAATGAAAACATATGTCCTATTAAATTAATTAAATGAGGCCATTAAACTGAAGTGGCTCTAACACCTTAGCAGTCTACTAAGCAAACCAAAATCTAAGCCTATAATAAATGCCTCAAGGTTAAGAAATCAAAATCTAAGGACAACTCATCATAAACAGCCAACTAGACTTCCCAAATATGGCAAACACTTAGGCTATAGCTAAACAAATTATTTCCTTGCTACACTTTCCCCTTTTCCCCGTAAAAGTCTTTCCCATACCTCCTGTTGGTAGAGCACTCCTAAGCACTCCCAGTTTGGCACTGCCCAATTCAAACAAATTTTTGCTCAAATAAACTCTTAAAAATTTACTATGCCTTGATCTTTTAATAATTCACATAAAGCATAAATGTTCATAGCAATATTATTCAAAATAGACAAAAACTGGAAACATTCCAAATGTCTATCCATGGTAAGTGGATAAAGAAAAAGTAGTTTATGTTACAACATAGAACTACTGATACATGCTATGTTATGAATGAACCCAAAATACATTATGCAAAGTGAGAGAAGTCAAACACAAAAGACTGCATATTGTGTCATTCCATTTATATGAACTGTCCAGAAAAGGTTAATTTAGAGAGACAGAAAGATCAGGGTTGCCTAAGGCTGGAGGTAACAATAGAGACTGATTGCAAATGGGCCCTAGGGGTCTTTATGGGGTGATGGAACATTCTAAAACTGTATCATGCTAATAGTTGCTGCTGTGGTCTGAATGTTTGTGTCCTCCCAAAATTCATATGTTGAAATTCTGATCCCTAAAATGATGGTATTAGAAGGTGGGCTTTTGGGAGATCATGAGGTCATGAGGGCAGATTCCTCATGAATGTGATTAGTGACCTTATAAAAGAGGATCCAGAGAGATCTTTTGCTTCTTCTACCACGTGAGGATACAATGGAAAGTCTGCAACCCATAAGAAGGCCCTCACCTAACGCCTCCAGAACTGTCATTTATAAGCCACTCAGTTTGTGGCATTTTGCTATAGCAGCCCTAAGAAACTAGTACTGAGAAGTGAAGACACTGCTATAATCTCTAAAAATGTTGAAGCAGCTTTGGAACTGGGTAATGGGTAGAAGGTGGAAGAGTCTGGAGGGGCACACCAAGAAAAGCCTACATTGCTACTAACAGACCATTAAAAGCAATTCTGGTGAGGGCCCAGAAGGAGAGCTGTCTGAGGAGAAGCCTCAGTCTTCATAGAGAATACCTAAGTGGTTGTGAACACAAAATGTTGGTGAAATATCAATGGTAAAGGCCATTCTGAGGAGGTCTCACACAGAATGAGGAACATGTTATTGAACAATGGAGAATAGGTGATCCTTGTTATAAAGTGGCAAAGGACTTGGTTGAATTGTGTTTGTATCTTAGTTTGTGCAAGGTAGAACTTGTAAGGGATGAAATTGGCTAACTGGCTGAGGAGATTTTTAAGCAAAGAGATGAAAGTGCTGCCTGATTACTCCTCAGTGCTTGGAGTAAAATGAGAGAAGTGAGAAATTACTTAAAGATGGAACTGTTAATCAAAAAGGAAGCCAAACTTTAAAATTTGGAATTCTCAGCATATCCAAACTGAAAGAAATGAGAAAGTTTATTTAGGAGAGAACACAAAGGGCATGGCCAAATTTGGTAAGGTTATCAGTTTGGATCTGACATCTCAACAGAAGCTAGGAGCTAGTCACCAAGACAATGGGGAGAATAGTCAGCTTCTAAACAGAAGCCAAGACCTGCCATCCAACACAGTGAAAGAATAGCCCAGAAGGTATTTCAGAGATCATCAGGGCTGCCCCTCCCATTCTAGGACCAGAGTGCAAAGGCCTACATGGCAGAAAGATTTCAAAGGGTGAGCCAATGCTGCTTGGCACTGCTTCACATTGTGGGCTCCAGTGGACCTAGGGCACCCAACAAAGCACAGGGGGCATGGCTTTCTCCACCTAGATTTTGAAGAATGGACCCCCTGGAGCCCTAGGCTTTGGACCCAGGCATAGGACCACCAAGAGTATAAGATCACAGCAGAAAGCCCCTACTAGGGCAATGCCCAGTACAGCAGTAGACCAGTAGAGCCATGGGCCTTTGATTCCAGCCTGCAGAATGGGGTGTGTCCAGCAAAGTCATGAGGGCAGGGCTACCTAAAGCAGTGAAGGCAGGACCCTCACTGGTTTTGAACTTGCCAGGGACCCATCAATCCTTTCATCTTTCCTATTTCTCCCTTCTGTAATGGGAATATCTATCCTATGCCTGTTCAACCATTGCATTTTGGAAACACATCTGAGTTCACACATTCAACATCTTTGGTTCAGAGCTGGGAGAAATTTGTCTCCAGATATATATTCACTCTCATCCATATCTGATTTAGATGCTATTTAGATGAGCCTGAGGACTTCAGACTTTTAAGTTAATGCTAGAATGAGTTAGGACTTCTAGGGTTATCGAAATGGAATGAATGTATTTTGCATTTAAGAAGGACATAAATTTTGGGAAGCGAGGGGTAGAATATTATAGTCTGAATGTTTCTGTGTCCCCAAAACTGTGAGAAATAAATTTGTTGTTGATGAGGCACCCAGTCAGTGGTACTGCATTACAGCAGCCAAAACAGACTGAGATAGGTGTTAAGGGTTGGTGAACACAGAATGGAGCCCCTCTGCCCTCAGCACAGATGGACACTCCAGGCCCCAGGACATAGAAGGGAGCACCTCTGCCCAACAGTCAGGGACTCCTGAGATAAGAACCACCCCATCCCCTCACAGGACCCCTGGAGGAGTCTGGTGCCTCCAAAATGAAATTCAAGTAAGGCTGCTTCCTATTCACATAACAGTCAAGGCACAATGTCCAGGCAGTGGCAGACAACTGTGCTCAGGGAATGGCCAGAACAAGCTGGAGGGAGAACAGTGGGACAGATGTTTCTGTCCATTCTTCACTTCACTTCACTTCACAAAGCCCCTTCGGGACTCTGTGGCTAGAAACAATGAGATTTCCCAGCACATCTAGGAGAATGGCTAAAATAAAAAGTAGAAACAACACCAAATGTGGGCAAGGATGCAGACTGGCTCACTTACATGTTCTTGTGGGAATGAAAATGGTCCAAAAAAACTAAACGAGCAACTACTTTATAACCCATCAATTCCATCCCATTTTATTCCAGAGAAATAAAAACCCACGTTCACAGAAAACCTGTACATGAATAATCATAGCAGCTTTATTTGTAACTGCCCCAAACTAGAAATAATCAGATGTTCTTCAAGAGGTGAGTGGTTAAACATCTATGTCATGGTGAAAAGGTACAAACCACTGATAGAAGCAACATTCTTGAAATGATAAAATTATAGAAATAGTGGGCAGATTAGTAATTGTCAGTGGGAAGGGGATTATAAGGAATGGAAGGAATTGGGTGTGGATACAAAAGGGTAACATGAGGGGTCCTTGTGGGAATGGAAATGTTCTGTATCTTGAATGTGGTTACATTAATATGTAACCATTAATATGATGATTGTGATTTTCTACTATAGTTTTGTAAAGAGGAGCTGAATATGCCAGACCCA
Organism: Neomonachus schauinslandi; assembly: GCF_002201575.2. Lineage (NCBI taxonomy): Eukaryota > Metazoa > Chordata > Mammalia > Carnivora > Phocidae > Neomonachus > Neomonachus schauinslandi. Next base: position 115,940,254 of record NC_058411.1, on the reverse strand, counting down.
AAATACACCACTTTGGCATATTGATTTTTTTTTTGCATAGTTTTTTTTATTATGTTGTGTTAATCACCATACATTACATCATTAGTTTTTGATGCAGTGTTCCATGATTCACTGTTTGCGTATAATACCCAGTGCTCCATTCAATACGTGCCCTCTTTAATACCAATCACCAGGCTAACGCATCCTCCCACCCCCCTCCCCTCTAGAACCCTCAGTTTGCTTCTCAGAGTCCATAGTCTCTCATGGTTTGTCTCCCCCTCCAATTTCCCCCCCTTCATTTCTCCCTTCCTACTATCTTCTTCTTTTTTTCACATATATTATTTGTTTCAGAGGTACAGATCTGTGATTCAACAGTCTTATACAATTCACAGTGCTCACCATAGCACATACCCGCCCCAATGTCTGTCACCCAGCCACCCCATGCCTCCTACCCCCCACCACTCCAGCAACCCTCAGTTTGTTTCCTGAGATTAAGAATTGCTCATAACGGGCGCCTGGGTGGCTCAGTCGGTTAAGAGACTGCCTTCGGCTCATGTCATGATCCTGGAGTCCCTGGATCGAGTCCCACATTGGGCTCCCTGCTCGGCAGGGAGTCTGCTTCTCCCTCTGACCCTCCCAACCCTCCCCCCTCTCATGTGCTCTCTCTCTCAGTCTCTCTCTCTCAAATAAATAAATAAAATCTTTAAAAAATAAAAAAAAGAATTGCTCATATCAGTGAGATCATATGATACATGTCTTTCTCTGATTAACTTATTTCGCTCAGCATAATACCCTCCAGTTCCATCCACATTGTTGCAAATGGCAAGATTTCATTCCTTTTGATGGCTGCATAATATTCCATTGTACATATATACCACATCTTCTTTATCCATTCATCTGTTGATGGGCATCTTGGCTCTTTCCATAGTTTGGCTATTGTGGACATTGCTGCTATAAACATCAGGGTGCACGTACCCATTCGGATCCCTACATTTGTATCTTTGGGGTAAATACCCAGTAGTGCAATTGAAGGGTCATATGGTAGCTCTATTTTCAACTTTTTGAGGAACCTCCATACTGTTTTCCAGAGTGGCTGCACTAGCTTGCATTCCCACCAACAGTGTAGGAGGGTTCCCCTTTCTCTGCATCCCCACCAAAATCTGTCGTTTCCTGACTTGTTAATTTTAGCCATTCTGACTGGTGTGAGGTGATATCTCATTGAGGTTTTGATTTGGATTTCCCTGATGGCATATTGATTATTTTTAATTAAAGTTACTTGAGAGGGGCGCCTGGGTGGCTCAGTCATTAAGTGTCTGCCTTCAGCTCAGGTCATGATCCCGGGGTCCTAGGATCAAGCCCTGCACCAGGCTCCCTGCTCAGCGGGAATCCTGCTTCTCCCTCTCCCACTCCCCCTGCTTGTGTTCCCTCTCTCACTGTGTCTCTCCCTGTCAAATAAATAAATAAAATATTTTTTAAAAATTAAAAAAATAAAGTTACTTGAGAAACAGCTGTTACAAAAAAGACACTCTAAACCTTTTTTGTCCCCCTGAAAAGAAAAAATAAATAAACCTCCCATGTGAAAGGTATTCTCCCTGGACTAATAGGGTAGATGCCATCCTCATCACCAGAAATAGGGAAGTCAGGGCTGAGACAAGCCTTGTTACTTCACTAATTTACTACCCAAGCCCAAACCCCTTTGTCTTGTCAATTCTTCACAAATGTGTTGTTTTCTTATCTAGAAGATATAAAAGCTGCCTACTTTGGTCATTTCTTTGAGGCTCATATTTGGGGGGGCTCCTATATGTACAAAATTAGTTTTTGTTTTCTCCTATTAATCTATCTTCTGCCAACTTAATTATCAAATCAACTGTGATATAATGATAAAAAATATATCTTTTGTCATTCAGATGACCAATATTTGTTTCTCAGATATACCTAATCTTCATCCACAGTTCCTGAAAACACTTCAGAGCTATAAAAGTGAAATGAGATTAAAGAGTGCATTTGTGTTGATGAGCACCAGGTGTTGTATGGAAGTGTTGAATCACTAAATTGTACACCTGAAACTAATATGACACTATATGTTAACTAACTAGAATTTAAATAAAAACTTTAAGGAGTGCACTTGTCATGATAAGCACCAGGTGTTGTATGGAAGTGTTGAATCACTATATGGTACACCTGAAACTAATATTACATTATATGTTAACTAACCGGAATTTAAATTAAAAATTTAAATAAGTAAGTAAATAAATATAAATAAATAAATAAATGAAATGGGTGTCTTGTCATTAATGAAGGTGACTTTTGGACCCTACTCAAGGGCAGTGGCTGGTTGCCAGGAGGACCAACCATGTGATTAGAGGATTAAAACTGTTAATTTCACTCCCCAACCTCCAGAGAGAGTAGAGGGGCTGCATCGACCAATAGCCAATGATTTATTTAATTACTATGTAATGAAGTCTCCATAAAAACAAACAAGGATAGCTTTTGGTCCTTATTTTCAGAGAGCTTCCATGCTTGAGGAACCAGAACACTTCCGCATGCCATCAAGCTGGGCCCCAAGCTCCATGACAACAGAAGCTCTTTTCTTGGGGACCTTGCCCTATGTATCTAATAAACTGATAAACATAAGTAAGTGTTTCCCTGAGTTCCATGAGCCACTATAGCAAATTAATCAAACCTAAGGAGGAAGTTGTTGGAACCTCTAATCTGTTGCCAGTTGGTCAGAAGCCTGGGGCTTATGACTGGTTTCTGAAGTCAGGAGTGGGCACTGAATGCCTACCCTGTGGAATCTGATGCTATCACTGAGTAGTGTCATAATTGAGTTAAATTCTCAGGTGTCTAAGAATTGCTTGGTGTTGGTGGGGACTCCCATGCTGGAATTGACTCTGGGAACCCTAAACGACAGCCAAAGAATGTAGGCAAGAAAGAGGAAAATTTCTCCCATCCCCACAGTATTACCATTGGAGGAAAGTGGATAAAGAGTACAGGGAATCACTGTATGTCTTTCAACTACATGTGAATATGCAGCTATGTCAAAATTAAAACTTTAATTTAAAAAAAGGCATGCTTCTCTCCTCTAAGACATTGCTAAACTTAAATCAAGGACAGACCGTAGGATCCTATTCAGCATACAATTTACAATAAAAAAGAAAAAAAAAAACTTTTTTAAAGAAAAAGAACATATGGGTTCAAATCAGATGACTCCAAGGATCCTTTTCATTCCAGAATTCCATGGCAATATCTTCCTAAATTTGGAAAGCTGAAATTAATGCCATCAAAATATAAGCAGCTTTCACAACACGATGCTTACTTTAATTAAAAAATAGCAACAACAGTGCACTGGCACTGCTCCCAGCATTGAGGAATCAGCAATAAAGAGACGGGAATGCCCTGGCTGTGTGCAGCCCAGTCCCTGTAAACAAGAAATGAGTGTTTGGTAAACAGAGTGAGGGATGTGATGGGACAGAGAGGCCTGAAGGTATGACACAGTCAGGACACAGGACACCCAGAGAAGGAGAGGAGACTCAGCTCCGAATAGGTGTCAGGGCCAAGAGGGGCTTCAGTGTCAGCGGCAGAAGGGAAGGAGAGGAGGGGCCAGCAGTCAGGGACAGGCAATTGGGCCATGGTCAGGAGAGGTTTGGGTTTAATTTCATCATTTCTCATTCAAAAACAAACCAACTACTTGCCAAAAAAATTGCACGTCTTCCCTGCTTTGTATGTGTGTATATGAGAAAGAATAAAGAACAGTGAGAAAGAATTAAAGGAAAATGTTGCGGATCAACAAACTTCAAGAAAGCACGGAGCCTTGAGTGAGTTCTAAGCAGTCTGAGTGTGTGTTAATTTCCCCTGCTTTTGTTTAATCCAATGAGGCAGGTTGCCAAGAAGCAAAGTTCTTTTCCTTCTCACCATGGTTCCAAGGCAGGTTACATTTGCCTTATTTTTTTCTATTTTTGAAAGCATTACATAGAACATTTTTCTAATTGGTCAAAAGTGGTTTTTAATGCACTTGACATTAAAATCACTGAAAACTTCATGAAAGATTATAAATTAAAGCACTGTACATAATTTCATGAGTCTGCACATAAATGCATTCTGCTCAGAGGTTTCAAATCATTTTAGAAACAACTTTCATGAACAACAATGTACCTCTATATTTTGCCTGCTATGTGTGATATACTACAGAAACCTAAAATTAAGTTCACAATCTACATTGAATGGCAACTTTTCTCAACAGTGCTCACAGAGACCACTTTTATGTGATGCAATGCCTTTTTAACTATTATTTTTACAAATAACACAGGCAAAGCTGTTTCAAAATGTCAATAAATTATTCTGAGCAATGTAGGTTCCAACAACCTTGACAGGTGTCATACTAATTGCAGAGCCTCTATTAATAAAGGCAACCACTTTCAAAGTATTATGCAGTAGATTGCAAAGGTGGTGATAAAGTTCCACTTTAACTGCATTCCTTATGATCTCATTAAGGGCTTAAATCAGTTATATTCAGTTATGTCAGTTATTCTATTACATAAAAAAATACTACATATTCTGCTATTATGACAATGTAGCCTTATACTAGTGCAAGAAGAAAGAAAAGAGGAAGGAGAAGAATGAGAAGAAGATAAGAGAGGAGGAGGGAAGAGGTGAAGGAGAGAGACAGAGAAAGTGACACTATCAAAGGACACCACAGTGATCCAGGTCTTCATTAGAACCAGTGCCTTGAAACCTAAACATTATCCTCATTTTGAATCAGTGTTCTTTGCCTTCTCCCTCACCCTGTCCCGAGACTAACCACACTGGGCTTGAATGATCCTTGGGCGCTTGGAACCAGCCATGACCTCTCACCCTGTACACCACTTGTCAGGCCCCCTTCTAACTAGCAGCACCTTCAGCCATTGCTCTGCTAAGTCTCACATAACATGGAAGATGGATGGAACATTAAGTGCATTCCAAAGATCTTGAGTTCCTTGAAGTGTTGATAATCTTAGCTCAACAGAAGACCCTGTGGGCCAACAGGCATGGGAGATGCTGGTTAAACATAGATTCACATATGCCTCTCTGCAATGTTTCCAAAACCATAATTGCTACTGGGATTCTCCTCCCAAGATGCATCCAGAAGTAAGAAATGAAAGAACATACACCCTGGGAGGGGCCACAGGTTATCTGGGAGTCAATGCATAGCCCCACTAGTCCACTGAGGCCACACAAGCAGGCATGACAAATACCAGTCTGAGCAGAGCCTCAGAGGTGCTGTTCAGACAACAGTCCTGCCATCAAGTCCCAGCAGAGCAGAAAGCAGTGGGTTGTAAGTCACTGGGATATTTCGGTGAGCTGTGGACACAGAAAATGTTGACTAAGGAGGAGGAGCAAGATGGAAGTGGAGTAGGAGACCTAAATTTCGTCTAGTCCCAGGAATTCAGCTAGATAGGTATCAAACCATTCTGAACACCTACGATACGAACTCAACAGGAGATCAAAGAAAAGAATGGCAGCAATGCTCTACACAGGAAAGTGACCACTTTCTGGAAGGTAGGACGTGAGGAAAGGTGAATCCGAGGCTATATACGGGAAGATAGACCACAGGGGGAGGGAGCCTGTCAGCCAGCTACCAGCAGATAGAGCAGCAGAGCACAAAATCGGAACTTTTAGAAGTTGGCTCTGCTGACGGATGTTGCTCCAGTGGCTAAGTGGGGGGTGGAACCCCCACTGGGACAGTGTGGTCTCAGGACCCTTGGGGTAACAGGAAGACCGGGGGTGCCTGAGTGCAGCAGAACTCCCAGGTATCAGAGCAGGGAAGCTGGCAGCAAAGACGGAGCCAAGGAGTGGGCTCTCAGCTCGGGGTTGCCATAAACCATGATCCGTGGCACAGTTGGGCCACTGCTCTTCCAGCAGAGACCCAAAAAGCGGCAGATCCAGGGAGGCTCCCCTTCCTCTCCTGGGAGGAGTGGTGCATTTGGGACTCCACACGGGGTCATGTGCCAGAGATAGAAATGCTTGGTCACAGTCTGGGTGAGCATGGAGTGCAGCTGGAGACCGGGGAGACAGGAGTGACTGACTGCTTTTCTCTGGGGGCACACTGAGGAGTGGGGCCCCGAGTTCTTGGCTCCTCTGGGGTGGAGATTGGGAGGCCGCCATTTCCAATCTCATCCTCCAAAGCTGTACGGAAAGCTTGCAGGGAACAAAAGCTCCCGAGAGCAAACCCAAGCAGATTACTTAGCCCAGACCCGGCAAGGGTGGGGCAATTCTGCCTCCAGCAAAGACATTTGGGAACCACAGGAACAGGCCCTTCCCCCAGAAGATCAGCAAGAACGGCCAGCCAAGACCAAGTTTACCGATCAATGAGAATGGCAGAACTCCAGCACTAGGGGGATACAGCACATAGAATTCATGGCTTTTTTCCCCCTGATTCTTTAGTCTTTCAAAGTTAATTTTTTTTTCTTTTTCTATTTTTTAAAAAATTTTTCTTTTTCCCTTTTTCAACCAACATCTTATAAATCCCTTTTTTAAAAATCCTTTTTATTTTTCATTTTTTGAGTCATATTCTATCCCTTCATAGCAGTTAACCTTATTTTTGGTATATGTATATACATAAGTTGTTCTCTCTTTAAAATTTTGGGATAGTTTCTTCTACCAGACCAAAATATACCCTAAATCCCTAGTGTATGGCTTTGTTCTAATCTCCTGCCTGATCACATTCTCTCCCTTTCTTATTTTTTTTTTAATTTCTCGTCTTTCTTTCTTCAACCAACTTCTTACTTATTAATTCCTTTATAAAATCTTTTATAATTTTCAACTTTACAGTCATATTCTATCACTTCATCATATTTACCCTTATTTTTGTACATATATAAGTTTTTCTTTGTTTAAAATTTTGGGAGGCACTTTCTTCTAACAGACCAAAATACACCCAAAATCTAGTGTGTGGCACTGATCTATTCACAAGACTGATCATATTTGATCATATTCTTTTTTTTCTCTCTCTTTTTTCTTTCTTTCCCTTTCTTTTCCCCCCATTTCAGGTCTCTTCTGATTTGTTTAGTGTATATTTTTCTGGGGTCATTGTTACCCTATTAGCATTTTGTTCTCTCATTCATCTGTTCTCCTCTGTACAAAATGACAAGATGGAAAAAATCACCTCAAAAAAAAGAACAAGAGGCAGTACCGACTGACAGGAACCTAATCAATATGGACATTAGTAAGACGTCAGAACTAGAGTTCAGAATGACAATTATAAAGATACAAGGTGGGCTTGAAAAAAGCATGGAAGTTATTACAGAAACCCTTTCTGGAGAAGTAAAAGAACTAAAATCTAACCAAGTCGAAATCAAAAAGGCTATTAATGAGGTGCAATAAAAAATGGAGGCTATAACTGCTAGGATAAATGAGACAGAAGAGAGAATTAGTGCTATACAAGACAAAATGATGGAAAATAAAGAAGCTGAGAAAAAGAAAGCTAAACAACTACTGGATTACGAGGGCAGAATTCAAGAGATAAGCGATACCATAAGACAAAATAATATTAGAATAATTGGGATCCCAGAAGAAGAAGAAAGAGAGGGGCAGAAGGTATATTGGAGCAAATTATAGCAGAGACCTTCCCTAATTTGGGGAAGGAAACAGGCATCAAAATCCAGGAGGCACAGAGAACCCCTCTCAAAATGAATAAAAATAGATTAACACCCAGATATCTAATAGTAAAACTTACAAGTCTCAGAGACAAAGAGAAATCCTGAAAGCAGCTTGGGACAAGAGGTCTATAAGGTACAATGGTAGAAATATTAGATTGGCAACAGACCTATCCACAGAGACCTGGCAGGCCAGAAAGGACTGCCATGATATATTCAGAGCACTAAATGAGAAAAATAGGCAGCCAAGAATACTATATCCAGCTAGGCTGTCATTGAAAATAGAAGGAGAGATAAAAAGCTTCCAGGACAAACAAAAACTAAAGGAATTTGCAAACACGAAACCAGCCCTACAAGAAATATTGAAAGGGGTCCTCTAAGCAAAGAGAGACCCTAAAAGCAACACAGACCAGGAAGGAACACAGACAATACACAGTAACAGTCACCTTACAGGAAGTACAATGGCCCTAAATTCATATCTTTCAATAGTTACCCTGAATGTAAATGGGCTCAATGCCCCAATCAAAAGACACAGGCTATCAGATTAAAAAACAAGACCTATCCATATGCTGTCTGCAAGAGACTCATTTTAGACCCAAAGACACCCCCAGATTGAAAGTGAGGGGGTGTAAACCATTTACCATGCTAATGGACACCAAAAGAAAGCTGGGGTGGCAATCCTTAGACAAATTAGATTTTAAACCAAAGACTATAATAAGAGATGAGGAAGGACACTATATCCTACTTAAAGGGTCTATCCAACAAGAAGATCTAACAATTGTAAATATCTATGCCCCCACCATGGGAGCAGCCAATTATATAAGGCAACTAATAACAAAAGCAAAGAAACACATTGACAACAATACAATAATAGTGGGAGACTTTAACACCCCCCTCACTGAAATGGACAGATCATCTAAGCAAAAGATCAACAAGGAAATAAAGACTTCAAATGGCACACTGGACCAAATGGACTTCACAGATATATTCAGAACATTTCATCCTAAAGCAACAGAATACACATTCTTCTCTAGTGTCCATGGAACATTCTCCATAATAGATCACATAGTAGGTCACAAATCAGGTCTCAACTGGTACGAAAAGATGGGGATCATTCCCTGCCTATTTTCAGACCACAATGCCTTGAAATTAGAACTCAATCACAAGAGGAAAGTCGGAAAGGACTCAAATACATGGAGGCTAAAGAACATCCTACTAAAGAATGAATGGGTCAACCAGGAAACTAAAGAAGAATTAACAATATTCATGGAAACAAATGAAAATGAAAACACAACTGTTCAAAATCTTTGGGATGCCACAAAGGCTGTCCTAAGAGGAAAGTATATAGCAATACAAGCCTTCCTCAAGAAACAAGAGAGTTCTCAAGTACACAACCTAACCCCACACCTAAAGGAGCTGGAGAAAGAACAGCAAATAAAGCCTAAACCCAGCAGGAGAAGAGAAATAATAAAGATCAGAGCAGAAATCAATGAAATAGAAACCAAAAGAACAGTAGAACAGATCAACGAAACTAGGAGCTGGTTCTTTGAAAGAATTAACAAGATTGATAAACCCCTGGCCAGACTTATCAAAAAGATAAGAGAAATGACCCAAATCAATAAAATCATGAATGAAAGAAGAGCGACCACAACAAACACCAAGTAATACAATCAATTATAAGAACATGTTATGAGCAACTCTATGCCAGCAAATTAGATAATCTGGAAGAAATGGATGCATTCCTGAGATGTATAAACCACCAAAACTGAACCAGGAAGAAATAGAAAACCTGAACAGACCTATAACCACTAAGGAAATTGAAGCAGTCATCAAAAATCTCCCAAAAAACAAAAGCCCAGGGCTAGATGGCTTCCCAGGGGAATTCTCCCAAAATTTCAAGAATTAATACCTATTCTTCTGAAACTGTTCCAAAAAATAGAGATGGAAGGAAACCTTCCAAACTCGTTTTATGAGGCCACCATTACCTTGATCCCAAAAGCAGACAAAGACCCCATCAAAAAGGAGAATTACAGACCAATATCCGTGATGAACATGGATGCAAAAATTCTCACCAAAATACTAGCCAATAGGATCCAACAGTATATTAAAAGGATTATTCACCACGACCAAGTGGGATTTATCCCTGGGCTGCAAGGGTGGTTCAACATCCGCAAATCAATCAATGTGATACAATACCTTAATAAAAGAAAGAACAAGAACCATATGACCCTGTCAATAAATGCAGAAAAAGCGTTTGACAAAGTACAGCATCCTTTCTTGATTAAAACTCTTCAGAGTGTAGGGGTAGAGGGTACATACCTCAATATCATAAAAGCCATCTATGAAAAACCCACAGCGGATATCATTCTCAATGGGGAAAAACTGAGAGCTTTCACCCTAAGACCAGGAACATGGCAGGGATGTCCACTATCACCACTGCTATTCAACATAGTACTAGAAGTCCTAGCCACAGCAATCGGACAACAAAAAGAAATCAAAGGCATCCAAATCAGCAAAGAAGAAGTCAAACTCTCACTCTTTGCACATGATATGATACTTTATGTGGAAAACCCAAGAGACTCCACCCGAAAACTGCTAGAACTCATACAGGAATTCAGGAAAGTGGCAGGATATAAAATCAATGCACAGAAATCAGTGGCATTCCTATACACCAACAACAAGACAGAAGAAAGAGAAATTAAGGAGTCGATCCCATTTACAATTGCACCCAGAATCATAAATACCTAGGAATAAATCTAACCAAAGAGGCCAAGAATCTGTACTCAGAAAACTATAAAATACTCATGAAAGAATTTGAGGAAGACACAAAGAAATGGAAAAATGTTCCATGCTCATGGATTGGAAGAACAAATATTGTGAAGATGTCAATGCTACCTAGAGCAATCTACACATTCAATGCCATCCCCATCAAAATACAATCCACTTTTTTCAAAGAAACGGAACAAAGAATCCTGAAATTTGTATGGAACCAGAAAAGACCCCAAATGTTGAAAAAGAAAAGCAAGTCTGAGGGCATCACAATTCTGGACTTCAAGCTCTATTACAAAGCTGTCATCATCAAGACAGTATGGTACTGGCACAAAAACAGACACATAGATCAATGGAACAGAATAGAGAGCCCAGAAATGGACCCTCAACTCTATGGTCAACTCATCTTTGACAAAGCAGGAGAGAATGTCCAATGGAAAAAAGACAGTCTCTTCAACAAATGGTGTTGGGGAAATTGGACAGCCACATGCAGAAGAATGATACTGGACCATTTCCTTACACCACACACAAAAATAAACTCAAAATGGATGAAAGACCTAAATGTGAGACAGGAAACCATCAAAATCCTAGAGGAGAACATGGGCAGCAACCTCTTCGACCTCAGCTGCAGCAACTTCTTCCTAGAAACTTTGCCAAAGGCAAGGGAAGCAAGGGCAAAATGAACTATTGGGACTTCATCAAGATAAAAAGCTTTTGCACAGCAAAAGAAACAGTCAACAAAACCAAAAGACAAGCGACAGAATGGGAGAAAATATTTGCAAATGACATATCAGATAAAGGGCTAGTATCCAAAATCTATAAAGAACTGATCAAACTCAACACCCAAAGAACAAATGATCCAATCAAGAAATGGGCATAAGACATGAACAGACATTTTTCCAAAGAAGGCTTCCAAGTGGCCAACAGACACCTGAAAAAGTGCTCAACATTGCTCGGCATCAGGGAAATCCAAATCAAAACCTCAATGAGATATCACCTCACACCAGTCAGAATGGCTAAAATTAACAAGTCAGGAAACGACAGATGTTGGTGGGGATGCGGAGAAAGGGGAACCGTCCTACACTGTTGGTGGGAATGCAAGCTGGTGCAGCCACTCTGGAAAACAGTGTGGAGGTTCCTCAAAAAGTAGAATATAGAGCTACCATACGACCCTTCAATTGCACTACTGGGTATTTACCCCAAAGATACAAATGTAGTGTTCTGAAGGGGTACATGCACCCCAATGTTTATAGCAGCAATGTCCACAATAGCCAAACTATGGAAAGAGCCAAGATATCCATCAACAGATGAATGGATAAAGAAGATGTGGTATATATATATACAATGGAATATTATGCAGCCATCAAAAACAAAACAAAACAAAACAAAACACGAAATCTTGCCATTTGCAACGATGTGGTTGGAATTGGAGGGTATTATGCTGAGCGAAATAAGTCAGTCAGAGAAAGACATGTATCATATGATCTCACTGATATGAGGAATTCTTAAGCTCAGGAAACAAACTGAGGGTTGCTGGAGTGGTGGGGTGGGACGGATGGAATGGCTGTGTGATAGACATTGGGGAGGGTATGTGCTATGGTGAGTGCTGTGAATTGTGTAAGACTGATGAATCACAGACCTGTACCTCTGAAACAAATAATACATTATATGTTAAAAAAAAAAAGAGAGAGAGAGAGAGAGAGAGAGAAGATAGTAGGAAGGGTAAAATGAAGGGGGGAAATCTGAGGGGTAGATGAACCATGAGAGACTATGGACTCTGAAAAACAGAGGGTTCTAGAGGGGAGGGAGGTGGGGGGATGAGTTAGTCTGGTGATGGGTATTAAAGAGGGCATGTATTGAATGGAGCACTGGGTGTTATATGCAAACAATGAATCATGGAATGCTACATCAAAAACTAATGATGTAATGTATGGTGATTAACATAGCATAATAAAATAAAATTTAAAAAAAAAAACGAAAAAATAGAAGAAAAGAAAATGTTGACTAATTTTGAAATAGGTCCAGAAGTAGGACACTACAGATACAAAAACCTAAAATACATAGCAAGGCTATCAAGGCTGGGAAGTAGTCCATAAAACACCTGACATAAAATTTGAGGGAAAATGGGAACTCAACTTATTTGGTAGAAAATATTTAATAAGAGGGTCACCTGTCATAAGATGCCAAAAATGTACCTGATGATTTTCGAGGTTTGGGCACATGCCTGAGGCAGATGCTAAAACACAGAAGCTGTGAGGTATGAGGTGAATGCTGGAACAAGGGGCTGTGTGGTGTGAGGTGGATGCTGGAAAGGGGGGCTGTGAGGTGAGAGGTAGATGCTGAAACATGGGGTTGGAGGTGGATGCTTGAAAGGGGGGCTGTGAGGTGTGAGGTAGATGCTGAAACATGGGTTTGTGAGGTGTGAGGTGGGTGCTGGAACATGGGACTGTGAGGTGAGAGGTAGATGCTGGAACATGGGGCTGTGAAGTGTGAGGTGGATGCTGGAACATGGGGCTGTGAGGTGTGATGGGAGTGTGAGGTGGATGCTGGAACATGGGGCTGTGAGGTGTGATGGGGGTGTGAGGTGGATGCTGGAACACAGGGGTTTGTGAGGTGGATGCTAGAACATGGGGCTGTTGAGGTGGATGCTGGAACACAGGGCTGTGAGGTGTGATGGGGGTGTGAGGTGGATGCTGGAACACAGGGGTTTGTGAGGTGGATGCTAGAACATGGGGCTGTGAGGTGGATGCTGGAACACAGGGCTGTGAGGTGTGATGGGGGTGTGAGGTGTGAGGTGGATGCTGGAACACAGGGGTTTGTGAGGTGGATGCTAGAACATGGGGCTGTGAGGTGGATGCTGGAACACAGGGCTGTGAGGTGTGATGGGGGTGTGAGGTGGATGCTGGAACACAGGGCTGTGAGGTGTGGTGAGGTGGATGCTGCAACATGGGGCTGTGAGGTGAGAGGTAGATGCTGGAACATGGGGCTGTGAAGTGTGAGGTGGATGCTGGAACATGGGTTGTGATGTGTGAGGGAGACGCTGTGGAATGGGGGCTTTTAGGCAATGCCACCCTGCGTAGGATCCCTGTAGGCCTGTGGGCTTCCTCACAGTGCCCTCCCAAGGTGAGAGGTATTGTGTTGGTCCCCATCTCACATTGCTTCACAATGTGAATGAGGGACAGAGAATTCCCACTCAAAGGTTGTAGCTCCTGGATTGGACCAGGAGGCTGAAAAGGGTGAGAACTTTAGGGCATCTTGGGAGAAGGTAGTATATTTGGGTGCAGAGGCAAACACTATGGCTGGTGGGTGAACTGGGGTGGATTGTGTTATATGCTCCCAGTCATCACCCCTGACCCCAGGCCCTCACTCTGCTTTGGCAGATAGCATGTGAGCAGATGGAAGCAATCTACTGCCTAGCACCCTGTCTCCAATATTTACTTTTTTCTGCCCTTATGTGTATGTTGTCAGTCCTGGCTGTTTGTTCTTGCTGATATTTTACCATTATTGTTATGTATATGATGTATTCCCTTCGCAAGGCCCATCATGCATTATGTGACCCAAGGAGAATGTATATGTACAAATCATATATTTTCTCTTTAGGTATTACCCAAATAGTACTGAGTTAATTTTCTGGCATGGCTTATTTTACACAAAATTATAGATCCTGGAGTTTAAAGGCACCTCAAGATGTCATCTGGCACAGTCTTCAAACATATAAAACATACTGACTCTGATTTTAGAACTTAAACAAGGTCCCAGAGCTATGGGCTGTGAACATGTGGTAATGCCAAGGTCAGCCCAATCACCAATTGATCCTGTGTTGCCTAGGAAGACAGACTTTCTCCTCAAAAAGGAAAAAAAGAATAATTGTGTCACTGAATTTTCAGTGCTAAGTTCATAAGGTACAAATTCCTATTGCATATTCCAAACATTTCTGCTAAGAAACTACAGAAGCTTGGCTACCACAGTGAAAGAAAATATGCCAGTTGTTAACTCTTCTAGCTTTGGAGAATCACAATAGGTAGCCACAACTCCGCAAATCCATTTAGAGAATTAGGATGTTACCGAAAACTTTTTTCATGTGACTATACCTTAAAGTTTGAAATAAAGATTAGAAAAATACATTCTGTTTGAAGTTTCCCACACCTTCCTTGCAACATTCTTCCAAAATGACTGCTCTTTGGCCACACATCACCAAATGGACATTACTCCCAGGGCAGGATGAAAATACCATGTTAGGTATGTCCATTTCCTTTTTCCCAACTCTAAAAGAAGCCAGGTGTACACAGGTGATCTCAATTGTTCACACCATCTTCCCATCCTGTCCCCTTGTCTTGGAGGACAGGCAGTGCTACAGAGTTGATCTGGAATCAGAAATGCCAACACAGCCCAACTGGGGTGGGGCCTGCACCCTGTTCTGCCTCAGAGATGCATGAACACACTTGAGCGAGGTGGCAGCCCCCTGAACAAGGGGCAACAAAAAGTGTCTTGATGATTCCAGCCAGCTCCATGCTTCAGGCACAACTATCTGCCTCTTCTGTACACGGGAGACTCTGGAAAGGAGGAAAAGTCATGAGGGCATCAAGTAGCATGTGGGATGAGTGGGAAGAAGAGCAGACACCCTCACTGTCAGGCCCACCCAAGCCTATAAGGATGCTCTGAAATCACACATCCTTCCTGGCTCACTCTGGCCAGGAACACCAGGTAAGGCCCACAGGACCCAGGCCATCACCCCCTTCACCCCACACTGCCCAGCAAGCACACCCCCTTCCATTCTTTTCAGAATTTCTTAAGCAACCTTCTCCCTTTGACAAAAAGAAATGGTTCACATGGACATTTGCAGAACAGCATGCATGAGCTTGGAGAAAACTCTAGAACAGTGATGGATGCTGGAAATTCCCTCTGATGGCAGTGCCAATACATAAGAACTGGGAACAGCCAGTGTTTCCCCAAGGCAGGACCCCAGCTCAGCAAGAGTCATGAGATTCTCTCTAGTTATGAGAGAATCAGACTCAACAGGCTCTGGCACTGAGGGTAGATTGCACCACCCCTTCCAGTAGGGGCCTGACTGCTCTACATCTTCAGCTGGTCTCTTAATGCCTGCACAGCCACAATGCCAGCAGGCCTCTCCTCACTGTGGTTCCTCAATAACCCAGGCTTCTTCACACATGCTATCACTGAGGCAAGAAGCGGGTGTTGCTCTGCTGATAAACCAACAGCCAGGCACAAGGCAAGACCACATCTGACCACAGAGGGGAGGGTAGTCAGCCCACCATGCACTGAAGGACCGGAGTACCTTCACATCATGGGACAGAAGGATGCAGGCCCACCACCTATATAAAATGGCCACATCCTCTTCCTAAGAGACAAGGGAGGGTGGAAAGAAGACCCACCTGGGAGGCAGTGCCACCGATAACAATATCAGAACAAACATAGATGCAAGCCTGGCCCTGGCCTAGCAGGGGAGCTGTTATGACCTGAGTTACAAGGAAACACAGAAATATAATTCAGTGGAACCAGGAAAATAACACATGAACAAAATAAGAAATTTAACAAATGAATAAGAAATCATAAAAAAGAACCAAACAAATTCTGGAGCTGAAGAATTTAATGAATGAAATGAAAAATAGATCAGGTGAAAGATAAAATAAGTGACCTAGAGAACAGAAACTTTGAAATGACCCAGTCAGAGAAGAACACAGAGAAAAGAATGAAAAAGAGCAAAGAGGGCGCCTGGGTGGCTCAGATGGTTAAGCGTCTGCCTTCAGCTCAGGTCATGATCCCAGGGTCCTGGGATCGAGTCCCACATCAGGCTCTCTGCTCCTTGGGAGCCTGTTTCTCCCTCTGCCTCTCTCTCTCTGTCTCTCATGAATAAATAAATAAAATCTTTAAAAAAAAAAAGAGCAAAGAAAGCCTACATGATCTATGAACCTCCCCCAAATGTTCATAACTGGGGGTTCCAGAAGAAGAAAGAGAAGGGGGAGAAAAAGGTTATTTAAAGAAATAATAGCTGAAAGCATCCCAAACCTGGAGAGACATGGACATCTCAATGCAAAAGAACTCCAAGCACATTATAATGGAACTGTCAAAATTCAAAGATTTAAAGAGAATCCTAAAAGCTGTGAGAGAAAAAAAAGATTGTAATTACAAAGGATCCCCCTTAGGCTTTCAGAGGATCTCTCAGCAGAAACCCTGAAGGCCCGGAGAGAGTATAATGACATATTTAAAGTGTTAAAAAATATGAAAGAGAAATAAGAGCCAAAACAAAAGCTGAAGGAGTTCATCACTACTAGACCTGCCTTGCAAGAAATGCTGAAAACAGTTCTTCAATAACAACAAAAAACAACCTGATTTTATATGCAACTAAGGAATCATTGAACACTACATTCAAAACTAATGATGTACTACATATGTTGGCTAATTGAACATTTTAAAAAAAACTGATTTTAAAATGGGCAGAGGAGCTGAACAGACATTTCTCCAAAGAAGACATACAAATGGCCAAGAGGTACCTGGAAAAGTATGTTCAATATCACTAATCATCTGTGAAATGCAAATCAAAACCACCTTACACATTTTAGGGAACTCCTACGCACTGTTGGTGGGAATGTAAATTGGTTCAGTCACTGTGGAAAAATAGTACGGAAGATCCACAAAAAATACAAATAGAACTATTACAGGATCCAGCAACTCCACTTCTGAGTATATATCTAAAAGAAATAAAAATAGGATCTCAAAAAGATATTTGCACCCCCATGTTTATTGCAGCATTATTCACAATGGCCAAAATAAGGAAACAACCTAACCATCCATTAAAGGATAAATAGATAAAGAAGATGTGGGGTGTGTGTGTGTGTGTGTGTGATGGAATATTATCCAGCCATGATAAAAATGGAAATCCTGCCATTTATGACAACATGGATGGACCCTGAGGACATTATGCTAATGAGATAAGTCAGGCAGAGAAAGACAAATTACTGTATGATCTCACTTATACGTGGAATCTAAAAAAGCAAAACTTGTAGAAAAAGAGTAAAATGGTGGTTACCAAGGCCTGGGGGGTGGGGAACTTGGGGAGATGTTTGAGGGTACAATCTTGGATCTAGAGGATAAATACGTTTTGGAGACCTAATTAATGCATAGCATAGTGATTATAGTCAACAATAATGTATTATAAACTTCAAAGTTGCTAAGAGACTAGATCTTAATTGTTCTCACCACATAAAAGAATTGATAATTATGTAACTGTGATAGAGTGTTGGTTAAAGCTACAGTGGTAATCATATTACAATATATAAATGTATCAAGTCAACATGTTATACACTTTAAACTTATGCAATGATGAATGTCAATTAAATCTCAATTAAAAAAAAATCTGTGCATTCTAGACCTTGGGTGCTCTAAAAATGGCAAAAATAAAAAAGAAAGAAAAAAGTATTCTGTAAAATACCAAAGCAGAATCTTTTACACATTGTCAGCAAATAAAATAACTTTCAAGAAAAACAACAAAAATGTACCATATTATCAAGAGACTTGCTCAAGCTAGACCATAAAAGCAGACCTGATGGGGGAGAGAAACACCCCACCACTCCCATCACTCTCTCTACCCCCAACAGATCTGTCCTGATGCCACCTGCCCCTTGAGGCTCCCATCTCTCCCCAGGGTGGGATCAGGTCCCAAAGCACCAGAGAGAAGGTCCAGGCCACTCCATATCCTCAGGTGGTAAAGGAAAGGAGATAAGCCAGTTCCTGTCCTCAGTGTGATGGCACAGCATGGCAGTGCCTCCTGCACCCTGACTCTGGGATCCTTCTCCTAGAGGAGGTCATGTGGGATAGGAATGGAACTCCAGCAAGGACTTGGGTGTGCACACTCCCTGTGTGGTCAGGATTTGTCTGCTCCCAATCCTGAGGGGTACCTAGGCCTCCGGGGAACCAAATCTCCAAACTGCCAGACTCTCCAACCCCTGCCTCAGCACAGCCCAGTCATGGCGCCAGAAGTAAGCCAGTGACATGAAGACAAAGTAGCACTGGGACCTATCTTGTGCATACACTCAACACACATTCAGTCTCACATTCATGTACCACACACATAATCACACACCCTCACTAACTCAAACACACACACACACACAGAGTCTTGTACACTCAAACACATCCACTCACAGTCTCACACTCACTTCTAGTCTCGCACACTCACACAGCATCAACAGTCTCACATACCCACACTTGTACACACAGACACACTCCACAGCCTCCTCACACTCTCACTCACACATAGTCTCACACATGCACACACACTCACCCCAAATGTCCTTCCAGTTGATCCCTCCAGCTCACAGCAGCCAGGTCTTTTGATTACAGACAAAGTCCTGACTGATCAAACTGGGCGATAAGGCAAACCCCTGCCTATGAACTTCAGCTTTCTTCCCGTATATATACAAGGGCAGTCCACCCCCTGCATCACCCACATGTGCAAGATGTTAGGGTCAAGAGGCAGCTGGGCTGGGACACCTACTCTCAGCTGTGTACTAAAGCTCAGCAACCTCCACTCACCCTCCTCAGAGGAGGAGCTTGGCCATGGAAGAACATGGGTTCAGTCCTGCCTCTCCCACTTACCACGGCTGAGACCGGCATCAAGTTGTCCTCTCCATGGTTTCTCTAGCTATGAAACAGGAATGTTACACCTCCCTCATGGAGACCTACTATGTTAGTTTCCTAGGGCTGCTGTCACAATGTAGGTGGCTTAAAATAGCACAGATCTATTCTCTTATACTTTGATAGGTCAGAAACCCAACATAGTCAGCAGGGCAGTGTTCCTTCTAGTGCTCTATGGAAGAATCCATCGCCTCACCTATTCCAGCTTCTAAAGGCTGCCCATATTCCATTACCAGTGCCTGTCTTTTCCATTCTCAAACCCATCAACAGTGGGTCAAAGTCCTCACATCACCTTTCTATTACCCTTATTCCATAGTTATGGCTCCCTCTAACCACAGCTGGGAAAGGTTCTCCACTTTCAGGCAATTGGGCCCACCTGGATAATCCAGGATAATCTCCCAAAGTCTAATTTAATCACATCTGCAAAGCTTCTTCTGCCTTACAAGGTCACATATTCACAGGTTCTAGAAATTAGGACATGAATGTCTGGAGTGGGGGTTGGGGAGCTATTCAACCTACCATATCTTTTTGTAATTAAATAATATAACATTTGCAAACACAAAACAGGACAATGATGGGTGCATAATATATATTCATTCACCCTTTATGTAGCTTTTCCTGCTCTGGCTGCAAAGGTTTCCCTGCTCCTTGATAAGCAATGCAGCCTAGGGAGAAGCATGGATTCCAAAGACAGTCCCCTACTTCATCTTTACCAGCTCAGGGACTTTGAGCAAGCAATTTAACTTGAGCTTCAATTTCCTTACCTATAAAATGGGGATAATAATAAAGCCCACCATGTGGGATTATGGTGGGAGTCCTATTAATACACACAAAATTTTCAGAACTGTGCCTGTCTCTCCACTATTGCTGAGTACCAAAAGCATCATTATTTTCTTTTAAGTCAAAACCCTCAGGTTATGCCCTGGCTCCTTTGTCTCAACACCACCCCCCCCCACCACCACCGCCCCGAACACTTCCAACACTAGATTACTAAATTACTAGATTTGTAGACAAATCTACATAATACTGGAATTTTTTGTAAGGAATTGCTCTAAGAAACCTTGAAATATCAAGTTTTGAGCTTGTCAGAAGAAACGTAGGCAGCATGGCCAAGTGTGTTTGGAAGAACTATGCCCCCATCCCAACTCCTTCGATTATAAAAATGTCTTTGCAATTCAGCATTTTTGTCTGTTAAGTAAAGGGCTTGTATTACATAATCCATCAGCTCTCTTACAGTTCTCAAGTTTCTGATTTCAAAGAAGAAAAAGCACCTCTGTAACAAGGTAATGGAGCCTGCTAGACAAAGTCTGCCAGATGCTACTAAAAGCAATATGTTCTGTGAATCACAATACTAACTTCTCAGCAATAAGAAAAGAGTTGCAGACAAAGGGAAATGAATTACAGGGCAGAGCAATTGGCCACAGCTATAATTTAAATTTCAGCCTTGCAAAATACAATAACCAAAATTAGGAAGGCTTGACTTGGAGGTTTCCATTGAAAAATGGCACTGTGGTATGTACATTGCATTGTGAAATACAGCATCTTGCCTCTCTCCAAATGCACTTCCCATTTCTGGAAATTAGAGACCCCCTGGAAGAGTAAAGGTGTTCTCTATTCATCTGTTTTGAATTTCATTTCACAGTTAATTTTTAAACCAAATGCTTTATGAGCTCCTAGATTAAATATGAAAGGACCCAGGGCAATGACACATGATCTTACACAAAGGCTGCATCATTTTGTTTCAATTAGATAAAGTGAGTGAAAAGGAAAGAAAAGCCTGCTTGTTTCCAGAAGAAAGGAACCTGTAGTGGCAATCCTTCCAAAACATAATTCCAGGCATTGAATGGAGGGCACATGGGGGAAAAGTATTATTTCCTTTATATTGTGAAATATTTGTCATTAAGTTTGTGTCACACTGTTTTACTATGATTTTATACAGCATAAGGGCATAAAAGCCTTAGCTGTGATAATAGAATTTTTAGAATGCTGCTTTGGGAAATCTCCTAAAGCCCTATTAGAGATGCAAAGTTCAAGAATTAGGAAGATTGGTCCAATTTTGTTCTTTGGGGCTTTCAACAAGAGCTACTTTATAAGCATGAGAAATACAACTCCAAATCTTCAGGTAAGAAAGTGCCAATCAGGATTATCTATAGGAAAAGAAGTTTAAATAACCTAAGGAATTTCCTGAAATGATTTCATCCCATCAAGCTATTAAAAAGCTGAAGAAAACCTTGGCCAATGCTTCATTCCCACACAGTCACTCAGGGGTCAAAGGTGGATGGTGCCCTGTTCCCAGGAGCCAGGTTAGACAAGACCCAGGTGGGACCTTGGTACCTAGTCATATACCTAAAGACACTCTGGAAACATTTTTGTTTAATAAATATTTATTGAGCACTTACTCTGTGCAAGGTGCTGTATGAGGCACCAGGAACCAACACAGAACAAAACTGCAGACAACATACAGCTCACATAATGAGTGAATGGCACAATAGAAAGTGATAAGTATGACACAGCTACAGCAGAGCAGGCCTAGAGGGATCAAGGAGGGTACAGCATGCAAGGAGAGTAGCTGGCAGCAGCAGAGAGAGGGCAGATGGGCAGATCTGCTGGCCACCCCAAGACTCACTGTCCCTGAATGAGGATGCAGATGGCAGAAGCATGGCCTGAGCATGCCTGTCTACAGAGTCTAGAGACCTTAGGTTCTAGGAAAACAGCTCTACCCCAAGACTTAAGACAACTTCTGAGTCCTCACCTAAGGCAAATTCTACCCATAGAGTAGACTCCTACAGTAGATCCTAGGAATGCTACAATGTTGACTCTGCTTCCAGAAAGCCCACAGGGCTGGGTATGCATCCAGCTCTCTGCTCATACTGTGCAAATGCCCCAATGGGATTCTGGAAGCACAAGAGTTTCAGAAACACAGGTCAAGCATACCATTTTCCTAACACCTCTGTAACATCCTCTACCTTCTTTTTTTTTTTTTTAGTAGCACATGTTTTATTTTTTATTTAAGTTCAATTAGCCAAGATATAGTACATCATTGGTTTTATTTTTAAGATTTTATTTATTTATTTGAAAGAGAGAGAACAAGGGGGGAGGGGTAGAGGGAGAGGAAGAAGGAGGCTCCACGCTGAGCAGGGGGTCTGATGCAGGGCTCAATCCCAGGACCCTGGGATTATGATCTGAGCTGAAGGCAGCCACCTAACCAACTAAGCCACCCAGGTGCCCCCCATTGGTTTTTTATGTGATGTTCAATGATTCATCAGTTCAGTATAATACCCAATGCTCATCACATCACATGATCCTCCACCTTTTATATCAAATTACAGACAGAACAAAACTGCAGTTTTGGAGTTTCACAAGTTATTGCTTGGCCTAAGAATATACAGTTTCTATTTACAAGTTACATTAGTGTTATAAAACAGGGGGATAATCTTATTACTTCAAGACCATGGAATATTCACCAAAATAGACCATAAACCTGGGGCATAAATAATTTTTTTTCATAAGGAACTGAAGTCATATAGAGTCAGTTCTCTGACCGTAAGTGAATCAAACTATAATTCAGTAACAGAAAAACAAGAAAATCTCCAAGCATTTGGAAATTAAAGAACACACTTCTAAATAATCTATGGGTCGAAGAGGGAGTTTCAAAGGGAGATATTTTAGAAATAAAATAAAAAATAGAACTAAATGAAATTGAAAATACAACCTATCAGAATTTGTAGGATACAGCCAAAGAAGTGCTGAGAGGGAAGGTTATACCAATAAATACTCATATTAGAAAAGAAAGATTTTTTTCTGGTATTCAAGGTTGTTCCAAAATTCTAAAATAAGTGAGTGTAATCTACCATATCAAATAGCTAAGGAAGAAAATCAATTAACACAAAAAAAGTCACTGCAAAAATTCAATACCCAATTATGGCAAAAACTCTCAGTATACCAGGAAAAGAAAGCAATTTTCTCAATCTCATAAACACCATCTACAAAACCTACAGCTAACATCATACTTAATGGTGAAAGACTGAATGCTTTCCCTTTAGCATCAGAAATAGACAAGGCTATCCACTCTCACTACTCTTGTTTCTGCTGCTGCAATAAAGCAAGAAAATTAAGCCATACAGATTTGAAAAGAAAAAAAAACCTGTTCCTATTGCAAATGACATGATTATATACATAGAAGATACCACAGAATCTATAAAACACCTCCAAGAACTAATAAGTAAAAATATTATTAGTATTATTATTAACAATAAAGTAACAGGACACAAGACCAACATACAAAAATCAATTGCATTTATATATGTTAACAATGAAAAAAATAGAAATTAAAATAAAAACACAATGCCATTTATAACTGCCCCCCAAAAGAGAGGAAATACTTGGGTGTAAATTTAACAAAATATGTACACAATCTGTACGATGAAAAATTATAAAAGAAATCAGAGACCTAAATACATGAAGAAACATAGCATGTTCACGGACTAGAAGGCCTTTCTAAAATATATATGGAGAGACAAAGGCCATAGAATAGTCAATACAGTTTTGAAAATAAAAGTGAGAGGAATCATTAACCTCAGTGTCAGGACTTATGATATATCTGTAGTAATCAAGGTACCATGGTATTGGTGGAAGAATACACACATAGATCAATGAAACAGAATAGAGAATTTAAAAAAATGTCCACAAAAATATGTCCAATTAATTTTTAACAAAGGAGCAAAAGCAATTCAAAAAACAGTGCTGGAGGTCCATACGCTTAAAAAATGGTCCACAGATTAAAAAATTAATCTCCCCTAAACTTCTCACCTTAAACAGTGGCTAACTCAAAATGGATCATAGACTCAAGTGTAAAAAGTAAGACAATATAAATTTTAGGAAAAGATCTTTGGGATCTAGGTCTAGGCAAAGAGTTCTTAAACTTGACATCAAAATCACAATCTATGAACGAAAACATTTGTAAATTGAACTAAGAGAAAATATTTGAAAACTACATAAGCAACAAAGCCCTTATATCTAGAATACATAAAGAATATTTAAGTAAGCTCCACTCCACACCCAGCATGAAGCCTATCACAGGGCTTGAACTCATGACCCTGAGATCCAGACCTGAGGGGAGATCAAGAGTCCGAAGGCACTGAGCCATCCAGTTGTCCCCTAGAATACATAAAGAATATTTAAAACTCAATATTAAAACATCACTAAAAATGTTTTTAAAAAATATTTTTTAAAGTTCATAGCAGCTTTATTTATGATAGCCTAACACTGAAAAAAATTATTTTAGCCTTTCAAAAGATGAATGCTTAAACACACTATGCATTCATATCACAGAATATTATTCAGTAATAAAAAGGAACAAGCTAGTGATATATGCAACACTTTGAATGAGCCTCAAGGAAATCATGCTGAGTGAAAAAAGCCTATCTCAAAAGGATACATACTACATTATCCCATTACAAAGCATTGGTAAAATAACCAAATTATAGTTGCCAGGCCTTAGGGATGATGGGGAAGGGGATGACTGTGGCTACAGAGGGCTATCACAGGGACTCTGTGGTAATGGTACAGTTTGAGTATCTTTACTGCAGTGGTGGTTACAGAAGGCTATACACATAAGATTGCATACAGCCATACATGCAAATACACACACACACACACACACACACATGAAATCTAAATAAGCTCTATGGATTGTACCAATGCCAACTGCTTGGTCTTGATATTATTAAATCGTAGTTGTATAGCATGTTAATATTGAGGAAGGCTGGGGAAGTATGCACAGGACTTCCCTGTACGTTTCTTTGCAACCCCCTGTGAATCTGTAATTATTTCAAAATAATAACAACAAAAAAAAGGTTTTTAACAGATAATGTAGCCAGTACATTATAATATTGAGCAGCAGAGGAGTAATGCCTTATGCTGAGGGGCACCAGTTCACCTGACTGACTTATACAGAGTCTGAGGGTGGAGGGTGGAGTTAAGATGGTGGAGGAGTAGGGGACCCTAAGTTTGGTCCCTTGAATATAGCTAGATAGTTATCAAATCATTCTGAACATCTGCAAAATCAATCAGAGATATGAGAAAAGAAAGCCTGCAATTCTACAAGTAGAAAAGGTACCACTTTTTGGAAGGTAGGAGGTGCAGAGACTTGAATCCAGGGTATTATATCTAAGGATACAGTGGAGGGGAGGGAGCCTGCTTAAGGAGGCTACTGCAAAGTATTATTATAAGCAGCAGGATGCAAAATTGGAACTTTTAGAAGTCTGCTACAGTGGGGGACATCCCTTTTTTAAAGGTGCTCAGGTGGCAAAGTGGGATGGAATCCTGGGTGGGAAAACATGGTCTCAGGATCCCCCGGGGTCACAAAAAGAATAGGGGGTCATGAGTGCAGCAGAGTCCCCATGCACAAGAGGGGAGAAGCCTGCTGAAAACAGTGAGCCTAGGTGCGGGCTTTCTGCTCTGTGTTGCCATAAACTGCGAAATCCTGCATGGTTGTGTGACTGCTTTCCTGGCAGGGGTCCACCAAAAGGCAGAAGCCTGGCAAGACCCCTGCCTCCCTCCTCTGGGAGGAACATCGTGGGGTCTGCGAGGCAGGAGTCCATAAAATTTGGAGTTTTGAAACTCAGTCGCCTGCCTGAGGTAAAAACACTAGGTCACAGGCTGGGTGCACACAGAGTTTGGACATAACCACAGAGACAAGAGTAATTGACTGCCTTTCTGCCAAGGATCATTGAAGAGTAGGGGGTGTGAACTTTTACCTCCCAGTCTAGAAAGTGGGGTGCCACCATATTCATCCCACCCATCGGTGCGGAGAGCCTTCAGGGAGCAAAACAGCACCACCTAGTGGAATCCAGAGCTGCTTACACTGAGCCCACCCTCCTGGCAAAGGAGGCACAATTACAATAGTTCAAGTGCACCTGAGAATCAGTGCAACAAGACCCTCCCCCAGAAGACCAGCACGAACAACTGGATAGCACCAAGTTTACAGATCACAGAGGGCTACAAAACTTCAGTTCTTGGGGAAAACAGTATATAGCATATGTTGTTTTTTTTTCTTTAGTCATTCAGTATTAAATATTCAGTTATTTTCTTATTCTTTCAACTCATTTTTATTCTTTTTTAATTTTATTTTTATATATATTACATATTTTTATATTTTGTTTTTTGTTTCCTTTCCTTGTATTTTATTTTAATTCATTTTATTTTTGTGTATATATATAGATATGTTTTATACATATCTATGTCTATATATAAGTTTTCTTTCTTTCCTATTTTGGGAATCTAGTTTATTTTAACAAGTACACCAAAACACACCCAGGATGTAGTTTTCTGTTTTGTTCTGTTTTGTTTCTTATTTACTTTTTCCTTCTTTGTTTTTGGGGGTTTTTTTTTCTGATTTTGGTTTGTTTTGTTGTGGTGGTGGTGGTGGTGGTGATTTTCTCTTTCTAGCTTCTATTCTTTTCTGGACAAAATGACAGGACAGAGAAAGTCACCCCAAAAGAAAGAACATGAGGTAGTACTCACTGCCAGGGATTCAATCAATATGGATATAAGTAAGATGTCTAAACTAGAATTTAAAATGATTATAAAGATACTAGCTGGAATTGAAAAAAAAAAAACATGGAAGACACTAGAGAATCTCTTATTGTAGAAATAAAAGAACTAAAATCTAGTCAGGCTGAAATTAAAAATTATATTACCAAGTTACAGTCCCAAATAAAGGCTCTAAAAAGTGAGGGTGAATGAGGCAGAAGAGTCAGTGATATAGAAGATAAAATGATGGAAAATAAGGAAGCTGAAAAGAAAAGAGAAAGAGAACTATTGGATCACAAAGGAAGCCTTAGAAAACTCAGTGATTCCATAAAGTAAAATAATATCTGGATAATGGGGCCCCAGAATATGAGGAGAGGGAAAGAGGGACAGAGGTTTATTTGAATGAATTATAGCTGAGAATTTCCTTAATCTGGGGAAGGAAACAGGCATTCAAGTCCAGGAGGCACAGAGACCCCCCTCAATTTCAATAAAAATAGGTCAACACCTCAACATACTACAGTGAAGCCTGCAAATTTCAAAGATAAAGAGAAAATCCTGAAAGCAGCTCAGGACAAGAGGTCCTTGTCCTACAAGGGTAGAATCATAAGGCTGGCAGCAGACCTGTCCACAGAGACCTTGAAGGCCAGGAAGGGCTGATATGATATATTAAAGGTGCTAAATGGAAAAAATATGCAGCCAAGAATACTTTACCTAGCAAGGTTGTCATTCAAAATACAAGGAGATAATGATGTATTATATGGTGACTAACATAATGTAATAAAATAAAATTAAAAAAAAATACAAGGAGAGATAAAGAGTTTCCAACAAACAAAAACAAGGAATTCGTGAACACTAACCCAGCCCTGCAAGAAATATTAATGGGGACCCTGTGAGCAGAGAAAGAACCCAAAAGTAACAAATACTGGAAAGGAACAGAGACAATCTAGAGGAACAGCAACTTTACAAGTAATAAAATGGCACTAGATGCATATATTTCAATAATTACTCTGAACGTAAATGGGCTAAATGCTCCAATCAAAAGACATACAGTACTAGAATGGATTAAAAAAAAAAGACCCATCAATATGCTGCTGACAAGAGACTCATTTTAAACCCAAAGACACCTCCAGATTGAAAGTGAGGGGGTGGAGGAGCATTGATCATGTAAATGGACATCAGAAGAAAGCTGGAGTCCTTATATCACATAAACTAGATTTCAGCCAAAGACTGTAATAAGAGATGAAGAAGGACACTACATCAAACTTAAAGAATCTATACAACAAGAAGATCTAACAATTGTAAATATGTATGCCCTCAATTTCGGAGCAGTCAAATATATAAACCAACTAATAAAAAAATTAAAGAAACTCATTGATAATTATACAATAATAGTAGGGGACTTTAACACCCCACTCACTGCAAGGGACAGATCATCTAAGCAGAATTCCAACAAGGAACAAGGGCTTTGAATGACACACTGGACCAGATGGACTTCACAGATATATTCAGAGCATTTCATCCTAAAGCAACAGAATACACATTCTTCTCAAGTGCACATGGAACATTCTCCAGAATAGATCACATGCTGGGTCATAAATCAGGCCTCAACCAGTACAAAAAGACTGACATGCATATTTTCAGACCACAGTGCTTCAAAAGTTGAAGTCAACCACAAGAAAAAATTTGAAAGGACTAAAAATACACAGAAGTTATAAGCTCCTATTAAAGAATGAAAGGGTCAACCAGGAAATCAAAGAAGAATTTTAAAAATACATAGAAACAAATGAAAATGAAAACACGATAGTTCAGAACCTTTGGGATGCAGCAAAGGCAGTCCTAAGAGGGAAGTAGCAACATAGGCCTTCCTCAAGAAACAAGAAAGTCTCATATACACAACCTAACCCTACACCTAAAGGAGCTGGAGAAAAAACAGCAAATAAAGCCTAAATCCAGCAGGAGAAAAGAAATAATAAAGATTAGAGGAAAAATCAATGATATAGAAATTAAAAAAAAAAAACAGTAGAATAGATCAACAAAACTAGGAGCTGGTTCTTTGAAAGAATTAATAAGATCAAAAAACCCCTAGCCAGACCTATCAAAAAGAAGAGAGAAAGGATCCAAATAAATAAAATCATGAATGAAAGAGGAGAGATCCACAACCAACACCAAGGAAATATAAACAATTGTAAGAGAATATTATGAGCAATTATATGCCACCAAATTAGGCAATCTGGAAAAAATGGATACAGTCCTGGAACATAAAACCTACCAAAACTGAAACAGGAAGAAATAGAAACCCTGAACAGACCCATAACCAGCAAGGAAATTGAAGCAGTAATCAAAAATCTCCCAACAAACAGGAGTCCAGGGCCAGATGGCCTCCCAGAGGAATTCTACCAAACATTTAAAGAAGAATTAATACCTATTCTTCTGAAAAAGTTCCAAAAAATAGAAATGGAAAACTTCCAAACTCATTCTATGAGGCCAGCATTACCTTGATCCCAAAACCAGACAAAGACTCCACCAAAAAGGAGAATTACAGATCAATATCCCTGTTCAACATAGACGCAAAAATTCTCACCAAGATACTAGCTAATAGTATCCAACAGTACATTAAAAGCATCACTCACCATGCCCAAGTGGTATTTATTCCTGGGCTGCAAGGGCGGTTCAACATCCACAAATCAATCAATTTGATATACCACATTAATAAAAGAATGGACAAGAACCATATGATTGTCTCAATAGATGGAGAAAAAGGCATTTGACAAAAAACAGCATCCTTGGGCGCCTGGGTGGCTCGGTTGGTTAAGCGACTGCCTTCAGCTCAGGTCATGATCCTGGAGTCCCGGGATCGAGTCCCGCATCGGGCTCCCTGCTCAGCGGGGGGTCTGCTTCTCCCTCTGATCCCCTTCCCTCTCGTGCTCTCTGTCTCTCATTCTCTCTCTCTCAAATAAATAAATAAAATCTTTAAAAAAAAAAAAAACCAGCATCCTTTCTTGATAAAAACTCTCTGCAGTGTTGGGAAAGAGGAAAAATACCTCAATAACATAAAAGCCATATATGAAAGACCCACAGCAAATATCATCCTCAATGAGGAAAAACCGAGAGCTTTTCCCCTAAGCTCAGGAAAATGACAGGGATGTCCACTCTCACCACTGTTGTTCAACATAGTACTGGAACTCCTAGGCTCAGCTGTCAGACAACAAAAAGAAACAAAAAGCATCCAAATTGGCAAAGAAGTCAAACTTTCACTCTACACAGAAGACATGATACCCTATGTAGAAAAGCTGAATAACTCCACCCAAAAATTACTAGAACTGATACAGGAATTCAGCAAAGTTGAATGATATAAAATCAATGCACAGAAGTCACTTGCATTTCTATACACTGACAGTGAAGCAAAAGAAAGGGAAATCAAGGAATTGATCCAATTTACAACTGCACCAAAAACCATAAGGTACCTAGGCATAAACATAACCAAAGAGGTAAAGGATCTGTACTCTGAAAACTATAAAACACTTAGGAAAGAAATTGAAGAAGACATAAAAAGATGGAAGAACATTCCATGCTCATGAATTGGTAGAACAAATGTTCTTAAAATGTCTATGCTACCCAGAGCAATCTACACATTCAATGCAATTCCTATCAAAATACCATTGGCATTTTTCACAGAGCTGAAGAAAACAATCCTAAAATTTGTATGGATCTAAGGAAAAACCCCCCCCCCCCCCCCGCAAATAGCCAAAGGAATGTTGAAAAAGAAAAGCAAAGCTGGCGGCATCACAAGTGTGGACTTCAAGCTCTATTACAAAGTTGTCATCATCAAGACAGTATGGTACCGGCACAAAAACAGACACATAGATCAATGGAACAGAATAGAGAACCCAGAAATGGAACCTCAACCCTATGACCAACTAATCTTCAACAAGGCAGGAAAGAATATCTGATGGAAAAAAGACAGCCTCTTCAACAAATGGTGTTGGGAAAATTGGACAACCACATGCAGAAGAATGAAAATAGACCACTTTCTTACACCATACACAAAAATAAACTCAAAATGGAGGAAAGACCTAAATGTGAGATAGAAATCCATCAAAATCTTAGAGGAGAACACAGGGAGCAACATCTTTGACCTCAGCCACAGCAACTTCTTTCTAGACACATCTCCAAAGAGAAGGGAAAAAAAGCAAAAATGAACTATTGGGACTTTATCAAGATAAAAAGCTTTTTTTTATGCTAAGTGAAATAAGTCAAGCAGAGAAAGTCAATTATCATATGGTTTCACTTACTTGTGGAATATAAGGAATAGCATGGAGGATATTAGGAGAAGGAAGGGAAAAATGAAGGGGGGGAAATCAGAGGGGGAGACGAACCATGAGACACTATGGACTCCGGGAAACAAACTGAGGTTTTAGAGGGGAGGTGGGTGTGGGGGATCAGTTAGCCCAGTGATGGATATTAAGTAGGGCACATATTGCATGGAGCACTGCATGTTATACACAAACAACGAATCATGGAACACTACATCAAAAACTAAAGATGTAGTATGGTAACTAACATAACATAATAAAAAAAATTTTTTTTTTAATTTTTTAAGATAAAAAGGTTTTTCACAACAAGGGAAACAGTCAACAAAACTAAAAGGCAACCTATGGAATGGGAGAAGATATTTGCAAATGAATTATCAGATAAAAGACTAGTACCCAAAATCTATAAAGAACTTCTCAAACTCAACACAGAAAAAACAAATAATCCAGTCAAGAAACAGATAGAAGACATGAACAGACATTTCTCCAAAGAAGACATACAAATGGCCAACAGAGTGATGACTGGGTGGCTCAGTTGGTTAAGTGTCTGCCTTAGACTCAGGTCATGATCCCAGGATCCTGGGATTGATCCCTGAGTCAGGCTCCCTGCTCAATGAGGAGTCTGCTTCTCTTGCTGCCCTTCCCCCTGCTCGTGTTCTCTCTCTCTCTCAAATAACTCTTACTCTCTCTCTCAAATAAATAAATAAAATCTAAAAAACAAACAAACAAACAAATGGCCAACAGACCCATGAAAAAATACTCCACATCACTTGGCATCAGGGAAATACAAATCAAAACCTCAGTGAGATACCACCTCACACCAGTCAGAATGGCTAAAATTAACAACTCAGGAAACAACAGATGTTGGTGAGGATGCAGAGAAAGGGGAACCCTCTTACACTGTTGGTGGGAATGCAAGCTGGTGCAGG
Source organism: Neomonachus schauinslandi (assembly GCF_002201575.2). NCBI lineage: Eukaryota > Metazoa > Chordata > Mammalia > Carnivora > Phocidae > Neomonachus > Neomonachus schauinslandi. The sequence continues at coordinate 115,908,448 of NC_058411.1, read as the reverse complement.
CATTCTGTAAAACAGTATGGAGGTTCCTCAAAAAGTTAAAAATAGAGCTACCCTACAACCCAGCAATTGCACTACTAGGTATTTATCTAAAGGACACAAACATAGTGATTCAGGGGGCACATGCACCCCAATGTTTATAGCAGCAATGTCCACAACTGCCAAACTATGGAAAGAGCCCAGATGTCCATCGACAAATGAATGGAGAAAGAAGTGGTATATATAGACAATGGAATATTATTCGGCTGTCAAAAAGAATGAAATCTTGCCATTTGCAATGATGTGGATGGAACTAGAGGGTATTATGCTAAGCAAAGTAACTCAGAGAAAGACAAGTATCAGATGATTTCACTCATATGTGGAATTTAAGAAACAAAACAGATGAACATAGGGGAAGGGAAGGAAAAGTAAAATAAGATAAAAACAGAGAGGGAGACAGACCATAAGAGACTCTTAACTATAGGGAACAAACTGAGGGTTGCTGGAGGGGAGGTGGAAGGGGGGAGGGATAACTGGGTGATGGGCATTAAGGAGGGCACTTGAAGTAATGAGCACTAGATGTTATATGCAACTGATGAATCACTAAATTCTACCTCTGAAACTAATAATGCAGTAAATGTTAATTAAATTTAAATAAATTTTTTAAATTTTATTTTATTATGTTATGTTAGTCACCAAACAATATATCATTAGCTTTTGATGCAGTGATCCATGATTCATTATTTTCGTATAACACCCAGTGCTCCATGCAGTACATGCCCTCCTTAATATCCATCACTGGGCTAACCTATCCCCCACCCCAACCCCTCCAGAACCCTCAGTTCCTTTCTCAGAGTCCATAGTCTCTCATGGTTCATCTCTCCTGATAAGTCTGGCTGGTGGTTTATTGTTCTTATTAATTCTGTCAAAGAACCAGCTTCTAGTTTCGTTGATCTGATCTACCTTGTTTCTGGTTTCTAATTCATTGATCTCTGCTCTAATCTTAATTATTTCTCTTCTAATACGTGGCTTAGGCATCGTTTGTTGCTTTTTCTCTAGCTCTTTAAGGTGTAGAGTTGGGATTTTTCTATTTTTTTGAGTGAGGCTTGAATGGCTATGTATTTCCCCCTTAGGATCGCCTTTGCAGTATCCCATAGGTTTTGGACCACTGTGTTTTCATTCTCATTGGTTTCCATGAATTGTTTAAGTTCTTCTTTGATTTCTCGGTTGACCCAAACATTCTTGAGCAGAGTGGTCTTTAGCTTCCAAGTGTTTGAATTTCTGCCAAATTTTTTCTTGTGACTGAGTTCCAGTTTTAAAGCATTATGGTCTGAGAATATGCAGGGAATAATCTCAATCTTTTGGTATCAGCTGAGGCCTGATTTGTGACCCAGTATGTGGTCTATTCTGGAGAAAGTTCCATGTGCTCTCGAGAAGAATGAGTATTCTGTTGTTTTAGGGTGGAATATTCTGTATATATCTATGAGGTCCATCTGGCCCAGTGTGTTATTCAAAGCTCTTGTTTCTTTGTTGATTTTCTGTTTAGATGATTTGTCTATTGCTGAGAGTGGAGTATTGAGGTCTTCTACAATTAACGTATTGCTATCAGTATATTTGGGTTAACAGTTGGCTTGTGTAGATGGCTGCTTCCATGTTGGGGGCATAGATATTTAAAATTGTTAGATCTTCTTGTTGGACAGACCCTTTAAGAATGATATAGTGTCCTTCTGTGTCTCTAACTACAGTCTTTAGTTTAAAATCTAATTTGTCTGATATAAGAATTGCTACCCCAGCTTTCTTTTGAGGTCCGCTGGCGTGGAAGATGGGTCTCCATCCCTTCACTTTCAGTCTGGATGTATCTTTAGGTTCAAAATGAGTCTCTTGTACACAGCATATGGATGGGTTCTGTCTTTTTATCCAATCTGCAACCCTGTGCCGTTTTATGGGAGCATTTAGGCCATTCACGTTGAGAGTGATTATTGAAAGATATGAATTAATTGTCATCATGTTGCCTGTGAAGAACTTGTTTTTATAGATTGTCCCTGTAAACTTCTCTTGTAGATCACTCTTGGGGTCTTTCTTCTTTTATAGAACCCCCCTTAATATTTCTTGCAGGGCTGGCTTAGTGGTCACATATTCTTTCAGTTTCTCTGGGTCTTGGAAGCTCTGCATCTCTCCATCCATTCTAAATGAAAGCCTTGCCAGATAAAGTATTCATTCTTGGGTGCATGTTCTTCTCATTTAGTACCCTGAATATGTCTTGCCAGGCCTTTCTGGCTTGCCAGGTCTCTGTGGATAGGTCTGACATTATTCTGATGTTCCTCCCTCTGTACGTAAGGCATCTCTTCCCCCCTAACTGCCCTTAAGATGGTTTCCTTGGTTCTAAGATTTGCGAGTTTTACTACTACGTGCTGGGGTGTTGATCTGTTCTCCTTGATCTGGGGGCATGGTCCTCTCTGCCTCAAGGACACGAATGTTTGTTTCATTCCCCAGATTAGGGAAGTTCTCAGCTATGATTTGCTCAAATATATGCTCTAGTCCTCTCTCCACCCCCTCCGGGATCCCAATAATTCTGACATTGCAACATTTCATGGCATCCCTTATTTAATTCTGTTTTCATGGATTTTAAGCTGTTTCTCCCAAGCCTCCTCATTTTCCTTCTTTTCTATCAGTTTGTCTTCTAGATCACTAATCCATTCTTCTTTCTTGTTTACCCTAGCTGTTACAGTATCTAGATTAGATTGGCTCTCATTGATAGCATTTTTAAGTTCTGCCAGTTCAGCTTTCATTTCTGCCCTTAGAGACTCTATGTTGCCATTGATTGACTTCTCCATTCTAGCTATTGTCTTCACAATTGCTAGCCTGAATTCCATCTCTGACATCTTGGTTATATCTGAATCCATTTGTAAATCTGTGGCATAAGTCACAGTCTCTGAGTCTTTCCTATTTTGGGAGTTCCTCTTCCTAGTCATTCTGTTGAGGAGTGGTTGAGGGAATGTATAGAGTCCAAATTATTGACCACAACCCAAGCAAGATGCATCTGTTTTCTAGGGACTTTAGGGTTGCTGGCCTCTTGTTTTCCCAGCCTGTCTTCTGGGGGAGGGGCCTGCCACGCTGTTACTCAGGGCAACCCTGTTTGGGCAGAGTTTCCCTGCCTCCGGTGGCAGGGGATGGGCTCAGTGAAAACCGGTTTTTTGGGGCTTTTGTTCTCTGGCAGCTTTCCCTGGTGGCTTTCCGCATCTCTTCCAAGAGTCAGAGCAGAAGAGACTGTTTCCAACTCTCTGCCTCAGAGCAGAGAGATTGCAGTCTGTTCTTCAGTGAGCTTTCCAGGCCACACTATCTCCATTTCTGTCTGTGCTGCTATAAACTGCAGCGTCCTATGTTGTGTGCCCCTCAGCAGTGCTCCCAGTCCTTGTCTCCAGGTCAGGGCATGTCTCTGCCCTTTGTGCTTCTAAAACTGCCAGCTGCCCCCAGTTCACTCACACGGCCCTGCCACTCCAGGTTTTAATCCAGGGGGCTGCCCTGATGTCCTCTCCCTGCCACTACTGGTCTGAGAGTCTGTGCCCCATCCCCAGCGCAGGAGGTTATCACTCACTGGCAGTGTAGGATCCCCACAGCCAGGCTCCCTCCACCTTCCGTTTATCCTCTGATATCTGTCCATGGAATTACGGCTCCCTACTTCATACCTTGAAACCAACTGCCTGCGATATTCTGTTTGTAGAGATCCAGATCTATCTTCTTACATCTCATGCTGATTTCATGGGTGTTCAGAGTGGTCTGGTAGATATCCAGCTCAATTCCAGGGACCGGTTGGAATAGGGTCCCATACTCCTCTGCCATCTTTTCCCCCCAGCTAAATAAAAAATTTTTTTAAAAAGAATCTGAGGGTACCCTCAATGAGCCATATCAATGAACTAATTTTCTGGTTTCTTCTCAATTGTTCGCTTTTTGTTTCTGTCAGTGTAGAAGCCATGTTGAATTAACTTCTTTACAGGAATTTATCACCTCCACAGCTGCTGAGAGGAAGGGAAAAGTTTTTTCTGCATGGCTATTAATAACTGCTATTAATTAATGAAAGATTAATAAATATTTACAAATTATATAATTTTGAAAGTTTGGACAATTATACAAAAAAGACAGATTCTAGAATAATAGAGAAGTCTCCTCAAAAATAAGTTGGCATTGGGCTGTAATTTTTTAAATTACTAATGACTGCAACTGATTTAAGTACATTGACTTTATTAAACCCATAAGTTCATAATCATAAGTTCAAAATGATATTCAGAAAATGGGAGACAGGCACAAAACAAACTCAGTTGATATCACTGGAAGTTGCTAAGGGAACAACTCATTCCTATGAAAATTGATAACCAAAGAAAAATAATTTATCTTGTGTTTCTGGCATTAAGTGTGTTTCCCATTAATGAAATTGGGTGGGAGAAAATTCTTCAATACACAATGAATCATTTATAAATGCAGATAGAATGACAGAATTAGAAAATTTATTGCAAATGCTAATGGTTCCTGGTGGATATTATAACCATTAGGAGCAAAGGTCACAGGGAACTTGATAATCACTGGGCCAAACTGCCACCACCTAAACTCACTAAGCAATCTCAGCATCCCTGAAAGGGGGACACCTAGACATCACAGTCCTCCTTGTTGCAATCCAAACTTGCAGAATACCTGTGACATACGTACATGGGTCCCAAAATAAAACCTGAAGGCTTCAGATATAAGTTGTAGTTCATAGGAAATAGAGGGACTAGAATAAGAAATTAATCCCATGAAAAGCCCATTAGCCCATTACAGGATACAGGATATTCTACAGAACCCCAGAATGGGATTTTTCTTTTTTTTTTTTTAATTTAAAATCAATTAATTAAATATAGCATATTATTAGTTTCAGAGGTAGAATTTAGTGATTCATCAATTGCATATAACATCTAGTGCTCATTACTTCAAGTGCCCTCCTTAATGCCCATCACCCAGTTATCCCTCCCCCCTTCCACCTCCCCTCCAGCAACCCTCAGTTTGTTCCCTATAGTTAAGAGTCTCTTATGGTCTGTCTCCCTCTCTGTTTTTATCTTATTTTACTTTTCCTTCCCTTCCCCTATGTTCATCTGTTTTGTTTCTTAAATTCCACATATGAGTGAAATCATCTGATACTTGTCTTTCTCTGAGTTACTTTGCTTAGCATAATACCTTCTAGTTCCATCCACATCATTGCAAATGGCAAGATTTCATTCTTTTTGACAGCCGAATAATATTCCATTGTCTATATATACCACTTCTTTCTCCATTCATTTGTCGATGGACATCTGGGCTCTTTCCATAGTTTGGCAGTTGTGGACATTGCTGCTATAAACATTGGGGTGCATGTGCCCCTCTGAATCACTATGTTTGTGTCCTTTAGATAAATACCTAGTAGTGCAATTTCTGGGTTGTAGGGTAGCTCTATTTTTAACTTTTTGAGGAACCTCCATACTGTTTTACAGAATGCCTGCACCAGCTTGCATTCCCACCAACAGTGTAAGAGGGTTCCCCTTTCTCTACATCCTCACCAACATCTGTTGTTTCCTGAGTTGTTAATTTTAGCCATTCTGACTGGTGTGAGGTGGTATCTCACTGAGGTTTTGATTTGTATTTCCCTGATGCCAAGTGATGTGGAGTATTTTTTCATGGGTCTGTTTGCTATTTGTATGTCTTCTTCGGAGAAATGTCTGTTCATGTCTTCTGTCCATTTCTTGACTGGATTATTTGTTTTTCTGTGTTGAGTTTGATAATTCTTTATAGATTTTGGATACTAGCCCTTTATCTGATAAGTCATTTGCAAATATCTTCTCCCAGAGAATGGGATTTTTCATCTAGATGGTGGTACAGTAAAGACTTAACCTGGCAGGCCTGAAATTGCCATCATTAGAAGGGCCTTTAGAAGATCCTGCTCTGGGGCTGGCCCTTGGCTGGCATCTGGGTACTGGCTTTTGGAATGTTCCTTATGTTACAGAGTGATATGGTTGTTCTGTAGGCTTAGGGCATTGCATTAAGCCGTACTAACATGCCTAAACTCTTTGTATAAAAATGTGATTTACTGTTAACACCTGTTTTCTTTCTGGGAGGTTGGGACTTTGGTGGGCTGAGGGCACCTATATGACAAGCCCCCATCAAAAACCTTGGCTGAGTCTCAAGCAGGCTGCCATGGGCAGAAACACTACTATTGGAGGAAGAAGCATTTTCTATATGGCCCCCTTCTTGGAAAGGAGACCTTTCAGAACCCTGCTCCTGGACTGCTCCAGACTGCCTGATACGGCTTTCCCCACTGCTGGTCATGGTAATAAACCACAGCCCACACAGGGCATAGCTGCCTCTGAGTCTGTAAGTTCTTCTAGAAAATCACAGTGTGTAGGTAATCCAAGGAACCCTGAAACATGATAATATTGATTGAGAGGAAAACAGAAAAAGAACGGAGAGAATAGAGCTACTCTGGAATAAAGAAGACATAAGAGATATAACAACTAAACCAATGATTGGATCTTGTTGGAACTTGGGGCTCAACTTACTGGAGCAAACATTCCTCACCAGGTAGACTAGACAACCACGGGCAAACTTCTGGAACTTTCCTGGCCACTTCTGCTGCAGGCCATTTCCTTGACAACTCCAAGGCATTTCTCATACCTATCCTACACTCAAGAAGAAATACCTCTTCAGAGTCACATCCTCTACTGACATCCCATCAATGTGTTGCTGTATATCTGGTTTCATGATTAAATTAATAATGGACCAACCCATCCAGGCAGTGTCTGCATTTTGCTCCATGCTATTAAAGGTAGAGCCGAACTTAGTTTCCCAGAAACATGGAATTTATAAGACATGAGATCAATTGTGAAAAGGCTCATTAGCTGAGTTGATAAACATAACAGATAATAATCCCTCCCCCCACATAGCCCAAGGTCTCTCAAGTCCCTGTAATATACACAATCCTATGAAGCAAATGGGGGCATTCTAATATGCATCTCAGAGAGATTCAACACTTACCGCCTCAGCATCACACTTCAAGTGAACAGCAGAGTAAGGGTGAGAAACTCATGTACATATTCAGTTTTCTCAGGTAAACTTTTGCTGGGGCCTACTAAAACTCATCTTGCATGTGTCAGTTGCCAAGATTCAGCAAATATTCCAGTACAGATCAATTTCTACCTAGAATGATGGAATCTTCCTTTTTAGGAAAGATGCCATTGCAGTTTGATTAAGAAGCAGAACTGAGCCCATCCAGAGCACCTTCATGTTGAAAGACACTTACTTGTGAGCACAGATAAATCTTAGAGAGCTGGCATGAAAGTTACCTCAAATATAATCAGCATGTAGACCCCAGCAAGGATGACCACAGCAATGGTCACTTGTGCTTCTATGCTTGCACGGAGGTACTGATGAGCCATCAAAAGAGGAACTGCCTGTGTCTGCTGGAGGGAGGCTCGAATGCTGATAGAAACAGTATCTCTGCAGAATGAAGCAAAAATATTACCACTAGTAAGGGAAACCACACTCTGTGTCAACAATTAGTGCCTGCTTCCTTGGTGTCCTTCCCAACACAAGTCATCCATGGCCATAACCAGAGCCCAAACTGACCTCACAGTGATTTAGCCCAATGTCTGACCTGGCAGATGAGGCGCTCTGAGTGCATATGAGCAGTGTAAGATGCAGACACAGCCTCCCTATGGCCAGGTCCATATGATGTAGGCCCCCTCATCTGGCAGTGTCTGCCTCGTGGCAGGTGCCACTCCAACAATTAACAGGGAGCAAGGACTTTCACATTGGTTCTAGCCATTTAATTTTCTCTCTCCTCATTACACACTGACTGCTTTACCTGCTAACAAATAGCAAAGCCAACCATTCTCACATGTGGGAGATTCAAAAAAGGGCCATGTGTAACCTGAGAACACGTAGACAGGTTGTCACAGATGGTGGGGAAAAGTACCTGGAACAAGAGGCATCCAAGTAATCAACAGTATGTGGCATGGTGAAATTAAAGCACTTTTCTAAAAGTTTAGTCAGTAACTATTCTGAGCTGAACTGTGTCCCCAAAATATAGATGTTGACACCCTAACCCTCAAAACTTCAGAATGTGACTATATTTAGAGACAGAGTCTTTACAGAGGTGATTAAGTTAAAATGAGGTCACTGATGTGGTCCCTAATACAGTATGACTAGTGTCCTTACAAGAAGGGATTGGGACAGACAGACACACACAGAAATGTCCACAGAAAAACACAGGGAGATGAAGCCAAGGAGAGAGTACTCTGAAGAGACAAATCCTGCTGAACCCCTGAGGAAATAAATTTCTACTGTTTAAGTCATACACTCTGTGGTATTTGTTATGGCAGGCCTAGCAAACTCATATAGACATAATATGGAGCGGCATTAAAGAAAAAGAGAAATAATCCTAAAATTTCTTGGAATTCCCCATTGTGGAGCTTCATAATATTAATGAAATTAAAGCATCAACTAAAAATATCATTTGCTTCAAAATGGACCCTGCAATCAATCCTCATTTCCTGACACTCACAGAGAGTGAGTGTTATGATGCCCTCCTACATCCTTCATGTTCCTAGTCTATACAGTTAGAGCATCCCATCCAAACCACATAACTGATCTGGCTATTTGTGCCAAAAATTGGAGTCCCACAGGTCAAACTTTTTAAGTGAAAATGTCCAGAGGAGACCTTCCCCCAAGATCCTTGATCACTTGAGACCCACCTGCTCAGTATCTCAAAGGTCCTGCTCACCACCAAGTGCTCACTTCTTCTCGGATTTAAAAATACTGTCCAATTCTGAGTGACCTGTAAAAGTTGAAATGTAATATCAGAGTAAGGCTTTGAACCTGAACCATCACCTGGGATTCAGCGCTATTCACTGTAGGTGTTAGTTTAGAATAAGAAAAGAAGAAAAAGAGGAACAGCAAGGACTTTGTATACAGCTCCCTCATCCCTGACACTAGAGCATATCCAAGCTGTGCAGAACTGGAAATTTCCACAACATAGAGGGCTTTAAGAAAAAAAAAAAAAAAAGAATACGGAAGTACAAATACAGAATTAGTATAAAGGGTACAAAGGTATAGAAGTAAATATGATTTATTATGAGAAAAAGAAATCACTGCACTTTATACGAGACTTGGGATCTTCTGAGCCCTCTGAGGCAATTCACAAGAAATGCTTGCTTAGAACTGTTTCCTGCTTGCAAATTGGAGGTAGAAAACCTTCACACCCATGTTACAGGAGTCCATGGGAGGTAGGACCCAAGGATGAAGCTTCCTTTGCTGCAGGCAAATCCACCCCACATGTTCCTGTCCTAAGCAGGGCAGTGGAGAAACCAGCTGAGGGGGACCAGATGTGAGCAGAGAGGGAGGGGCTAGCTGGGGGAGCGAAAGGGCCAGGGAAACTTCAGTGGGAGGACAGGAGCTTTGCTGCCCACAAATCATAAAGTAAATGAAAATAGGAACTCTGAAATTGGTCAAAGCATAAATGAGAGTTCATAAGTTCTCTTAAAACACTTCAGTATTTGGAAAGAGTATATCAGAAAAAATCCATTAGTAAAGATCTCTTGTGTTCTTCGTGTTTCTGAGCTGGATTTGTGTGTGACACTAGAGCGGAGTAGAGCCCCATGGGCAGGCAGCTGTGTCAGCAGGCTGCAAAAGGTCACATCTTCCCCCACACAAGGCCCACAGACAGAGCAGGCAGATGTGTGCCTACCCCGCCTTTAATGAGAAGGCCTTGCCAGCCGGTTGTATACCACACACGAGGAAGTGAAGTTTACATCCTAAGACCAAGGCCAAGGCAACTGGTTCAGAACACTGGTGCTGCACAGACCATCACCCATGAAACTGCAGCCTCATTCATTATGAGGCTTTTGCTCTGTGGACCCTGCTTTGCATGGCAGGAAAATGCGAGGGGTGCAGTAACCCATCAGATGCTCCATTTTGGATGACACAGCACTGTGCACCAGCAGGGTTTCCTCCTATTGATTATAATAGGGAAAACCCATGAACTTCATAGACAAGTCACCATGATAATCCCAGGGAGTCATCAGGCCAGGACTTGGGGTACAGGTCAGGATGCACAGAGAGGGGCCAGGCCTTGTCTGGGCTCTGGGCCATAGTGATAACACCACTGTTGGCTCTCCTTGCCTTCGAAGGACAGGAGCTAAAGGTTTTGTCTAGGAGACACTAGGCACAAGAGCCTATCACTTTAGAAGCAGAAGCTTTGGGAAACTATGCAAGTCTTAGGCAAGTATCCCCAAACCCAAGAGAACTGTGGTGTTGAAATACCTTCCATACCATGGGGTAAAGCCCAGGTTTAATTGTGCTTTAACAACAAAACTGCTTTCAAATATATAATGATCCCCTGAATTGCCCAGTAAAATCATGTGAATTAAATAACTTGCAAGCCTCATTTTACTGAAATGGCAAGAGTTTTATTTTTTTTTTTTTTTTTTTTTTTTTTTTTTTTTTTTTTTTTTTTTAAAGATTTTATTTATTTATTTGAGAGAATGAGATAGAGAGAGAGAGCATGAGAGGGGGGAGGGTCAGAGGGAGAAGCAGGCTCCCCGCCGAGCAGGGAGCCCGATGCGGGACTCGATCCCGGGACTCCAGGATCATGACCTGAGCCAAAGGCAGTCGCTTAACCAACTGAGCCACCCAGGCGCCCAATGGCAAGAGTTTTATAATTGTCTTAAACAAAAGGAAAAAAGAGTCAAAGACAAAGCAAAAGATAGGGTTTGCCTAATAATGGTGCCATTGCCTTATGGCTTCCCATCAAATCCATTCAAAAGGAAACTCAATTTATAAAGAGATGAAATGAGTTTTTACAATTCCTTTCAAATAACTTATAAGTGTAACCTGCTGTGGCCGCCGCCGCCTGGAGCCTGGAACGTCAGCCTGGGTCACCTCCACCATGACATGTTCTTCTCTCCCGGTATGACTTGGGCCACCGGCCACCAGGGCCCCTGCCAGATCCACCTGGAGCAGTGTGGAGTCCATGTGGCTGGTGAGATTCGAAGCTGAGGCAAAGTCAAGGTGAACCACAAAGCAAGGAAGAGAGGCCTGAAGTCCCCTCACCACCCACCCAGTGAGCACCCTCCTTAGAAGGTGCACAGAGAAATACCTATCCAGGCTGTTTCTGACAACTGTACTGCAGACTTTGACCACTCCTTATCTCCTTAGCACTTCACTCCTGACATGCAGTTGGTTTTGCAATGTCTGATCGCATGCATTTCAAATCCTCTGTTTTAACCTTTAAGTGGTATCTCCCCATTCTACCATGATCTCTGCTTCCACATTTTGCAGCCAGCATAAAACTCCTGCCCAAGTTCCTGGACCCACCATGAGCTAGTAGACAGGACGGCTGCATTAATGAACAGATAAACTGATCCACATCCATGTCCAAATCCTTAGGTGCCAGGTCTCTATTTTTAGAATGAGAAATCACAAAGAGAATTGAAAATAAGAATTCTGAAGCCAGCTAAATAAGTGACATGCACTGTAGTGAAAGGAGAGAAATTTCTTCAAAGCGTGTGAAGGACTCTTGATCAGGGAAAAATTATCAGGTAAAGAGGCTTTCCCCCCACAAAATATAATTTCCATGGCACTTAAGCCCCACTGTAGGCTTCCCCTTAGCACCAACATCCTGCATTTGGGTGTTGCACAAATGTAGGAGCCCATGCTACTCAACCCTTCTCTCTCTGCTCTGGGCCAAGTCTTGCCTCTGCTGCAAGGTTCTGGGGGTCATGACATGGATTCTACACAGCGGCTAGCCTAGTTATTTTGATCCAGAGGAGAAAACTGTTGTAGGTGGAAAAATGAATCTCAAAATAGTCTAAGCTTTGTATGAGGTCTCAAAAGTCTTAGCAGCAGCTCACTGACTGTAGGAGGATTCAGTAGCCAATTCCTTTACTCTTCCTTAAAACCCTAGAAGAAACAGGCGGTTTATGGAACAGACTTAGGGAAAAGGCACAACCTCACTGTTGCCAGAGTGTACACAAGATTTACTGTGAGTATCAAGGGCCAGTGAATGGTTAATCTTTTTTCATTATCTATTTCCTCCAGCAAAATGCACTGGTTTAAAAAAACCAATTGTACAAAAAACATCCTGGTAAAGAAAGGGTTTTATCAGCACTGTTGCGCATATGAGAGCCCAGACTGAGCAGCAGTCCCCCGCACTTGGTTGGAAAGCCTCTCCACATACTTATGCTACTACTTGGGTTCCATCAAGGACAAATGGAAAACAGAAGTCACGCATGAGGCAGGATGTACCAAGAAAAGGCCCAAAGAGACACTGCTGCTTCTGCCAAAATTACTCGTGTCTTGGTCTTTCCCCAGGGCAAACACAAGATACACGGTGGAGAGAAATATTTCAGTTCAGAAAGGATTCCAAGAGACCTTGCAGAAACCCGGAAGGAACAGCACCACCTAGAGGCTAACATTAGAAAAGCAGTGCCTTCACCCTCAGATTTAATGAATGTTTGTGGAGCATTTATTGCATTCCAAGAAATGAATGAATAAAACAAGACCTTTGTCCTGGGAGCCGGGGGACATCTCATGCCCTGTTGGGGAGACAACCACGTAACAAAGCACCCTATTATTAACCAACCAAATTGAGTGCATACAAAATCACATAGACACAGGACCACGTGTACTTCCACCCTTCCTTTTCTCTTTCTAGATGCCCACCATGCACTTAGGATTCAAAGCCCACTGGGGTGCTCTGACTGTGTCAGAGTGACTGTGCTCAGACTGTGTCAGCTGTAACTTCCAGATCCCAGCAAACAGGAGCCTCTAATTGAGCCTCACCCCTGCAGGTAGCTTCAATCCTTGCCTCCCAGCCATGTTGAACTGTCCACCATGCTCCTAACACATAGTCCCCTGCCTTTGCCTCAAATGTGTCCCCAAATCTGCAGAACTTCTACCATCTTTCAAGTTCTCACTCAAACTCTCCTCTCCTTAAATCTTTCCTTGTCATCCATGACTCCAGCGGATCCTCTGGCTTCCTCCAGTGTTCCTCTGTAGATTGGGCTCATGCCATACTGCAGTTTGTTTTAGACTTTTCTCCCCAACTGGTCTCACTCCTCAAGAGGAATAACTGCATCTTATTCATTTTGTTACTTCTTTAGAAACTAATATGGTTCTCACCACATCAGATGCCCCAACAAATATACTTGTTTCACCAATAATATTTGTTTACAGCATCATCCTTGAGGTCCTCCAAACTTAGACCAAAATCCCTGCCAGATGGGGCATGAAGAAGTCAGAGAGAAATCGCCTCCTTCTTCTAGCTGCATCAAAGTAGTCTCCTGCCTTTACCACTACCCCAGTCAAAGCCATCTTTCAAGAGCTAACTTGACATGCCTTCCATGAACCTTCTTCCCACTCTGTGAGCCCCCTAGACATCCCTCCTCTGAGTTCCTAGTTAATTATCTTCCTGTTGTACCTCTAATGAGTGTGACCATTGACTTTCTCTGGCTGTCCCAGTGTGGGCAGCTGTCTTGGCAGCCTATGCATGGTGGGGAGAAAGACACATGAACAAAGCACTTCTGAAGAGCGGGCAGTGTGCTGCTACAGGTCATGGAACAAATCCATGAGAGCCTGAAAGGGGCCTTCATTTCCACCTAAAATGTACAGTCCTCTTGGGCTTACCCTTCAGTTTGCTACAGAGCCTATCAAATGCCAGGTTCAGTTAACACTGGCCAGGACTCCCTCCTGGACCAAACTTAAGTCCTCTGAGCCCTCTTCTTGGTTAAGTTTCAACCTTGGCCTGGTGAGCCCAGTTTATCGAGAATCCCTTCACTCTTTTTCTTTTTCTTTTTCTTTCTTTCTTTTCTTTTTTCTTTCTTTTTTTTTTTTTAAGAATGCCTTCACTTCACTCTTGATCCCCAGCCAAGTTCCCTTTGGTAATTTTCCATCCTCCCCCTCACCCTTCTGTAGATTCCCAGCTTAACCTGCTGTATTTGGAGTTGAGTTCAATCTCTTCCCTATTGCAATAGTCTTGGATAAAGTCTTCCTTACCTGTTTAACTGATACAATTTTTCTTTGACACAACTTTTGCTTAGTTGAATGGAGGTAAGAAAGTGGGGTTCCTTTAGACCCAACTTCTTGATAAAAATGGGAGCAATGTCATTTGATAAAGTATGAAACTTTTAAGACTGATCAATTCATAAAAATAATCTATCTAGTGCTAATGTATTTTCTCCAGCATTTGGGACCAAATGGATGAATGATTGTCCTTAATTTCTAGAGTGGTGCTGGCCAATAGAATTTTCTGTGGTGATAGAAATGTTTTTATCTGTGCTGTCTGATATGGTAGCCACTAATCACATGTGGCTATTAAGCACTTGAAATGTGGCTGGTGTGAATGGGGAAGTGAAACTTAAATGTTATTTACTTCCTTAATATAAATTTAAACGTCAAGAGCCCCAAGTAACTAGTTGCTATCATAATGGACATCACAATGATGAGGAGCTTAGGATGTAAGAGAGGAAGAACAGGAGGGGACAAAATCCTTTAATATGTATAGTGTTTTCTTTATGTACTTTGTTTTTTTTTTTTTTTTAAAGATTTTATTTATTTATTTGCGAGAGAGAATGAGAGACAGCACGAGAGGGAAGAGGGTCAGAGGGAGAAGCAGACTCCCCGCCGAGCAGGGAGCCCAATGCGGGACTCGATCCCGGGACTCCAGGATCATGACCTGAGCCGAAGGCAGTCGCTTAACCGACTGAGCCACCCAGGCGCCCTTCTTTATGTACTTTGAAAGCCCAGGACTACTATGAAGGTGTGATGGAAAATGGACCATATGTCAAGAAACAAGGAAAAAAGATTGGAAGAGAGGGAGGGAGAGAAAGGGAAGGAGGGAAGGGAGGAAGGTCAGTGAGCAAGCCTAATTACCCTGCCTATATATAACCTGGCTTGCTGACCATTATTCACCTGTTTAATGACCTAGGAGCCTTGAACAGGTCTCCCCCATAATAAGCACAGAGAACAATTTAGGGAAAAAGAACTTCACGTGCCTGCAATCACAGCCACTTCCTGTTTCACAAAGCTTCTAAAATAAACCCTGCAATTACTGAGGTGACAAAGCCCAACTATTACAGAGAAAACATCATAGGGGAAAAGGTAGCTTTGTTATTCTCCAGTTAAAGGATAGTGAGGCTTTCTCCAAAAGCACTTCCCACCAAAACACACACCCCTGGGGTCTGGCCAGAAGTCAAGAAGGAATAACAGTGGGGCTCTTCACTCATGAGGACAACAATGAGAACACCACTACTAGCCTTTCAAAACCAGGCCTGCCTGAATCACTTCTTGCCCCAGACCGGCACAGTAACACCCTTTTGCTGAGAATCACCTTCAAAGTTCCAAACTCTGGTGCACAGTCTAGCCTGCCCTGACTCTGTCCCCATTTTTGTAGATACCAGCAGCAGTTGGCTCTCTGGGCGCATCTGTGGGGGACTTCTGACCTCTGATCTGTCCTTTCACAAACCACCACAGCAAGTTCTCAGCCTAAGGTCCTGGGAGAGGGTCTGTGAGCTTCCAGAAATGTATGGAAAATCTACTGAGAAAAATGTACATTTTCGGGGCGCCTGGGTGGCTCAGTTGGTTAAGCGACTGCCTTCGGCTCGGGTCATGATGCCAGGGTCCTGGGATCGAGCCCCGCATTGGGCTCCCTGCTCAGCGGGAAGCCTGCTTCTCCCTCTCCCACTCCCCCTGCTTGTGTTACCTCTCTCACTATCTCTCTCTCTGTCAGTTAAATAAATAAAATCTTAAAAAAAAAAAGAAAAGAAAAATGTACATTTTCTAAGGAGCCCATGGGAAGCTTAAATCAGCCTTAATAATGGTTAATGATTGACAGAGTCTCTCTTTGGCCAAACCTTAGGTATGCTCCTTTGAACTCTCTTCTCTAAGACTAAGCCCTGACTTTGGGGCTTCTGTGTCCAGTTTTAGCAAGAATCCTGCTAGGTTAATTTAGGCAGAATCTTCATTCTCCATATCTAATACACTCAATATCTGATCAGGTTCCTCATCCACCTCCATCCCCCAGGTGATGTCTGGTCACTCTGGCCTGTCTTCAACAAGGATCCTGTGAGGTCAGTTTGGCCAGAATCTCCTCTTATCCATGATGTTTCCTCTTAGTAGTTTTTCATCCACTGCCCCCCACCCTGCTCCTTGGCTTTAAAGTCCCACTTTTCAAGTTCAATCTTTCTCCCCCACTGCAAGACCTCACTGCAGTGGTCTCTACAACTATCACTAAGTTCCCGAATAAAGTGTGACTTGTCATCTTTAACAAGTGTCACTGAAGACTTTTTTTTTTCTTTAACAGATCCATAGACATGTAAGAACCATTCTGCAGCATTCCTATCATCCCACACAGCTCTCTTCATCTCTTCCACTTCTCTTTCTCTCTTCATCCAAATACACACATGGCTCAGAGAACAGGAGAGAGACCTCCCGGTTACCCTTACTGCTGAGAAAAACCATTTGTCTGCCAGTCACTAGGATGGGTCTGGGTTCATTCAAGTCCCAGGAAAGGGCTAGTGTACTTGAGCTGCTCTAGAAGGAAGACTGCACAATGCTGTGGAGCAAAAGTGACATGGTACAGTTCTCAGTGGGATGAACAGAAGACTCTTATTTGTCATTATCTGATTTTATCCTGTTATTATCCTTACTTATTATACTTATTTAGGATTTCTGCTGACTGATAAGGTTCATATAGGAGTTGCCACAGTACAGTAATCACTCAGCAACCTACAAATATTTCCACCTCCCTGTCTGGTTCTGGATAGGATCTCTCCGAGTTCTTGGCTTAGCCTGGGCAGTAGGTTATGATCATTTACAGTGAGGTCACATGAAAGGAAGGCAGGATCCCTCTCCTAGGGGCATCATGAAGTCAGGCCTCCACACTGACACTTGCTTTGAGAAGGCCCCAGGGGAAGCTGAGGAAAGCAGGAAGATGTCTTAGTGTTTTTAACCCATGGAGATGATATAGAGGTAAGGCATAAGAATGGGAAACAAAGCTCATTAAAATCACAGAGCTCTCCAGTTCTCTCACAGGGAGATACATCTTCACCTAAAACTGAGACACAATTTTAAAGTGGTGAAGCAAATACCAAGACTTTAGCAAGCTTTCAGATAGACTTCAGAGCTACCCTGTCCTGAGAGCAGGTACAGATGAGTGCTCTCATTCATTTAAGGGCAGGGATGCACCATGCACTGCCCACCAGAGCCATCTCATGAGCCCACCTGAAGACCTTGAGTGCCAGGTCTTTCTGGAATGTTAAGTGGCTCAGCTGAGTGAGAGGATGTTCTGGAAAGACACAGAGGGACTCCCCAAAAGAACCAGAGGAAATAAGAATATGCAAAAACTACTGGTGACTGCAAGGGAAACTACCCAATTTTCTAAAATTTCAGTTCACCCAAGCTTATCAGTTGAAGATACTGAAGAAAAAAAATCTGTGAATGATTTAACTCCTTTTTAAAAGGCAATGATCAGAAAAAAAGGTAATAATCAGAAATACTTGAGCTGGACACAGTTGCCTCCTTTTCTCCCTCCTCCTCCATGAGCCTCTTCCTCCATTTGCTTCCTCTTCCTCCCCACTCCTTTCTCCTCCTTGCCCTCCTCTCCTCCCCAGCTTGCTTTCCGAGATGCTCCCTCTCCCAGGCTTGGGAGCTTTAGGGACTTTCATGCTTGACTATCCTCATCCAAATGTCTATTCAAGAGAAACTTTGGGCTCTGGACTTTCAGTTTCAGCTGGGGTAAGTAGAGAGCTAGAAACACACCACTCCTACTCTCACAACCTGAAAAGCCTGGACAGATGTTAAGTTAATGACTTATTCTGTCAAGAATGAGGTTGCATCATAAACATCTAACTTGAAATCTAGAGTGAGACGGGTGACCGAGGGGAGGAATAGGGCCCAGCGTTTGCTTCCCTGAGACAGGTGCTACCATTACACACAGAAGCAGGCAAGATTAAATCAGAAAATTTTTAAACTGCTCAAGGTCAAGTGTGGGCTAGCGTGATAGTAGGGAGATCCTGGGAGCCACAGAATTGGGGTGTTCACATCTTCTAATAGGATTTTGCTTCAGGAACCCTAGCAGGTACTCACAAGGAAGATGGAGAAATTGAGGAGATTCATGAAAAAGCGTTAATTTGCTGGGGAAACATATCAAATCTGGTAGTCTAAGGGCACACTGGAACCCCAGCAGCTGGGAGTGGTGGGTAAGAGGGGAAAGTAACTCTCCCCTGTGGAAGGAATAGGAATAGTGCACAGCCTGGCAGACAGCAGGAGAGAAGCCAAGCAATTCCAAGTGTGTGGGATGCTAGAGGTTACCAGAGCAACCACACACTGCCACACAGCCAACCTCTGACTAGATTTACCCAGACCCCCAACTAAAACCCACAGTGCTATGGAATAAATGTTTATGTCCCCCACAAAATTCATATGTTGAAGCCCGGCCGCCCAGTGTGGCTGTGTCTGGAGATGGGGCCTCTAAGGAAGTAACTGAGGTTAAATGAAGTCATAGGGTGGGGCCCTGATCTGAGAGGATTGTATCCTTATTAAGAACAGCCACTAGAGAATGCTCTCTCTCTCCACATACACACAGGCACACTGAGGAAAGTCCCTGTGAAGACATGGCAAGAAAGGCAGCCATCTGCAAGCCAGAAAGAGAGCTCTCACCAGATATCAAATTGGCAAGCACCTTGACTTTGGACGTCCAACCTCTAGCACTGTGAGTAATAAATATCTGTTAAGCCCCAGGCTGTGGTATTTTGTTACAGCATTCCGAGCTGACTAACACACTCAATATCTACTATCCTATACAACACATCTGGCTTTTAGTGACAAACTATGAGGCCTACAAAAAGGCAAGAGAAAACACAGTATGAAGAAACCAAGCAATCATCATGCCCAGATGACACAGCCAAGGAAAAGAAGCAATGAACTTAAAAATAGGTCAGTAGAAACCACCCAGGCTGAAATGCAAAAGGAAGTGGGGATGGGGTACAAAACAGAGTATGCAAGAGCCCAGGGGAGCCAGGCCCTAACTGGAATGTGCCACCTGGTTGTCATCACCCCAGGGGGAACCTCACCACCAACCACCCATCATAGTTTCACTAGTGCTCCCCTCCCCTTCTGCTCTGGCCTCATCTTTCATCAAATGTCCTGAAGGAACAAAATAGGCATGGGAGGAACAGTGATCACCTACACTGAGGCCTTCAGCAACAGTTGTAATAGTTCTCTGGTGTCTCTTTGTGAATCTCAGCCATGGGCAACTACCCATCTCTGTATAGACTGGATACAGTAGCTTTGCAGGGGTGACACAGCCAACAACTGCCAGAACTTTCCTTGATCTGGATACAGGCTGAATAAAATCTGTAACAATCAGAAACATTTAATGATAGATTTGTGGCAGGAGAACAATAGGATTTAAATAATTTTGACAAAAGGTAAAAATATGGGTATAATAATGGTGTTGACTGATGTATCGAACATTCACCAGCTCACTTTAGTTTTTCTTAGATATTTAGAGATAAAATTCTGATTCATTATACTATTCTCCACTACAATGGGTCTTGATTACTGATATTTGTTTGTTTTAAGGATTAACCACTCAGCTATAAAATTAAATCATCAGAGGAAGGTAAACACGGTTTTCCCATACTGGAGAAAAGGGGATACAACCCATGTGATGGTTAAAGTATGTGTTTGTGGAATTTGCACAATTTGCACCTTATACCTCATCAGAAAGTACATTGAAGTGGTTATAAGCGGTTATAAGATGACAGGTTATAGAAGTTTAAAACAAATTCCCCAAATCACCAAAACTTCAAATCCCAGAAGAAGGCTGAAGACTAGATACAGAGCTCAGGTCAGTCCTCAGGAGATCAGGTAAGCGCTGGCCCACCCTGACCTTCTGCTTGGAAACCCCAGTGTACCCACCTACCAGGCCCTGTGAAGAAGCCAGAGCTTCAGAGCCACATGGTTGTGAGAATAGGAGGTAGAGAAGCAAACTGGCAGCTAAAAAAGTAAAAGCATGAAGTTTTCAGAGTTCAATGTATTTGTCTCTTGTTTCACGCATAATTTCCTTTCTCTGGGCCACTGCTCCCCTCCCTTGTGGGCTTTCATAGAGTTGCAGGTATTCAGTTCAGCCAGTAGTGACTTCATGAACCACCCTCGCTGCTCAAGATGCAATAGTGCTCTCTATTCGCCACCCTGAGAAGAGGAGCCTCTTCTCATGCATAATCCCACATGCACACACACAGAGCCCTGAAATGTATGCCCACCTATGCAGATAATGAAAACCAAGTACTCACAGCCACATGTGGTCATGTGCAGTTTCCAGTCATGCAGGGTTCAGCCTGGCCATAACCTCAGGCTGCATAGAAGAGGCACAGCCACACATGTCCTGGAGTCCACACTGCCCAGACATGAAAACACCACCCACACACCCCATCCTTCCTCACAATCTCACATGCAGTCACAGCAGCAGGCACCAGCCACCCACTGGAATCTCCCAACAATGGTGCAGACAAATTCTCTTATGCCAATGCTGAAAATTGGTACGCACCCAGAAACAAGACCCCAAGCACAGACACAACCTCAAAACGATCACAGACCACAAATGACCCACATGTCCCACACAGGCATGCAGACACACAAACACGCAGCAGGCACAGAGGACCTCACAACCACATATGCACACACAGACACACACAGCCAGGCATGTACACACACATTTGTACACACACAGATATGCACACCTGAGCACAAAGAATCTCACACTCATTCATTTGGCAAAATATTGAGCACCTGCACTGTGATTCCAGCTAGGCTACATCAGGATACACACCACACAAATGCTGGCAGCAGGACACATTCTTGGGGCCACCCATGATACTGAACATGCCCAAGACAAATAAAGAGTTTTATTGCATGTGGTTGAAAACAGAATTGGTAAGCCGCTTTCAGTGGAAAGTTAGACCCAAGGATGAAGCTAACTGCCTTCTACAGAGCAAAGCCAAGTCCCCAGGGCTTCTGTTGTATCACAGCAGAGGAGCATTGCTAAGGGGAGGCCTCCCTCACCAACCTCAGCCCACAGTCCCACATGCCTTCAGCATCTCCTCCAAAGAAAGGTGTGAGCCCCATACCTTAGGTGCCTTGCTACCCAGCCCAAGGCACCCTGGGGCTCTGCTGACCCAACAGCAGAGCTCTGTGATACTCACAGAGCACACCACCACAAAGATAAACAGGCTTGCGACTTTCAGCCACCGTACACAGCGCCTACAAGAGAAAAGGTAGGACCCAAGTCACACCAAAGCAGTCCTGTTTGCATGTGCCCAGACTACCAAACCTCAGACACGTTTCTGAAGCTTTGGGTAATATCAATCACAAAGCACATGTTAGGAATTCTTTCCATAATATGGTATAAAGGAAGACACTGCTGACCTATAAATATATGGCCTCATGAAAAGCAGCTTGGTGAAGGTTACAGAGGAGAGCAAAGTTAACCTAGTGTTTGCACATGTTTCATGCTGGACATGCTAAAATTCAAATTTGGAGGCTCTTTCCTAGCATTTTGAAGGCTGAATTTCCTGGAAACAGGCCTTATATGGGCTCTCAGATTCATATTTATCAATTATATTCCCCTAAGTTTTCTGGAAAGTGGGAATATGGATTTGTTCATCAAATATAAAAACACTGAACTGAGATATAATCAAGCAATTCAAAAAAGAAATTACAGTGCTGTCACTGGTTGTACTAGCAAAGTCTTTTAAGAATTCCTTCAGAGATCTCAGATCTGTACCTCTGAAACAAATAATGCAATATATGTTAAGAAAAAAAAAAAAGAAGAAGAAGAAGGTAGCGGGAGGGGAAGAATGAAGCGGGGGAAACCGGAGGGGTAGACGAACCATGAGAGACGATGGACTCTGAAAAACAAACAGGGTTCTAGAGGGGAGGGGGGTGGGAGGATGGGTTAGCCTGGTGGTGGGTATTGAGGAGGGCACATTCTGCATGGAGCACTGGGTGTTATGCACAAACAATGAATCACGGAACACTTCATCTAAAACTAATGATGTAATGTATGGGGATTAACATAAGAATAAAAAAAATGTAAAAAAAAAAAAAAAAGAATTCCTTCAGAGATAATTAACAATCAGGCCATGCTCTTGGCCCACTCTGCAGTCTCCTGATGGTGTCCTGACCCAGTCACCATTATACCTTTCTTAACTGTGGCTCTCAGGGCCCAGGTAAGTCTGAGTCTAGCCACCCTTTGCAGTCTTTCCAGTCCCATCTCTGCTCCGTCCCTGTATGTGAAGGGTGCTGGTCCATAGCCTGTGCTTGACATATGTTTGTGGAATGCAGAAGGTCTATGTTAGGACATCTTTTTCAATACCTTTCTGATCTTTTCAAAATGGTAAAGTCTTATTTTGCATTCCCTTAGATTTAATGAATTTGGTGGATAACCATTTCACACTTCCAAATTATGACTCAACAGCCCCTATTTAAATGGGAATCAAAGCTGGAGATATCAGAATCCCAGATTTCAAGATATACTACAAAACTATAGTAATCAAAACAGTAATCAAATTTTGTGTCTGGCACAAAAACAGACACATAGATTAATGGAACAGAATAGAGACTCCAGAAATAAAACCATGCTTATATGGTCAATTAATCTACAACAAAGGAGGCAAGAATACACAATAGGGAAAAGACAGTCTCTTCAATAAATGGTGCTGGGAAAACTGGACAGCTACAGGCAGAAGAATAAGCCTGGACTACTCTTCTGACACAATACATAAAGATAAGCTCAAAATGGATTAAAGACCTAAATGTGAGACTTGAAACCCTAAAACTCCTAGGCAGTAATTTCTTTGACATTGGCCATAGTATTTTTCTAGATATGTCTCCTAAGGCAAGTGAAACAGAAGCCAAAATAAACTACTGGGACTACATCAAACTAAAAAGCTTCTGCACAGTGAAGGAAACAATCAACAAAACAAAAGGCAACATACTGAAAGGGAAAAGACATTTGCAGACAATACATCTGATAAAGGGTTAATATCCAAAATATAGGAAGAGCTTACATAACACACACACACACACACAATTAGAAAATGGGCAGAAGACCTGAATAGATGTCCTCCAAAGAGGACATACAGATGGCCAACAGACACATGAAAAGATGCTCAACATCGTTCATCATCAGGGAAACACAAATCAAAACCACAACGAGATACTACCTATCAGAATGGCTAAAATCAAAAAGACAAGAAATAAGAAGTGTTGGTAAGGATGTGGAGAAAAATGAATCCTCATGCACTAATGGTAGAAAGGTAAATTAGTGCAGCCATTGTGGAAGACAGTATGGAGATCCCCCCAAAAAATTAAAAATAGAAATACCATATGATCCAATAATTCCAAATACTGGGTATTTACCAAAAGAAAACAAAAGCATTAATTCAAAAAGATATATGCACCCTTATGTTTACTGTAGCATTATTCACAATAGCCAAGATATGGAAGTAGCCCAAGTGTCCATCAACAGAGGAATGGAATGTGTGCGGCAAGATGGCGGAGGAGTAGGAGACCTGGATTTCGTCTGGTCTCAGGAATTCAGCTGGATAGGGATCAAACCATTCTGAACACCTACAAACTCAACAGGAGATCGAAGAAAAGAAGAGCAACAACTCTCTCATCAGAAAAGCGACCACTTTCTGGAAGGTAGGACGTTCGGAGAAGTGAATCCGAGGCGATATTCGGGAGGATAGACGGCGGGGGAGGGGCCTCCAGCGGCCGCTTCTGGCAAGTGATAGAGCCACGGAGCACAAAATCGGAACTTTTAAAAGTCTGCTCCACTGAGGGACATCACTCTGGTGGCTAAGCGGGGGGTGGAACCCTCCGGGACAGTGTGGTCTCAGGACCCACGGGTCATGGAAAGACCGGGGTGCCCAAGTGTGGCAGAGCTCCCAGGTATCGGAGCAGGGAAGCCGGCTGCAGAGGCGGAGCCCAGGCGCGGGCTCTCAGCTCGGGGTTGCCATAAACCGTGATCCGCGGCACAGTCGGGCCACTGCTCCTCCAGCAGGGACACAACAAGCGGCAGATCCGGGGAGACTCACCTTCCTCCCCTGGGAGGAGCCGCGCGGGAGTGCGACGCAGGGATCTGCTGGGTTTGGAGACTCCACCCGGGGTCGGGTGCCAGAGATAGAAACGCGCGGTCACAGGCCGGGTGAGCATGGAGTGCGGCTGGAGACCGGGGAGATGGGAGTGACTGACAGCTTTTCTCTGGGGACTCACTGAGAAGCGGGGCCCCGAGTTCTCGGCTCCTCCGCGGCGGAGATTGGGAGGATGCCATTTTCACTCTCCACCTCCAAAGCTGTACGGAAAGCTTGCAGGGAACAAAAGTCCCGGAGAGCAAACCTGAGCAGATTACTTAGCTGGGAGCGGGCAAGGGCGGGGCAATTCTGCCTCCGGCAAAGACATTTGGAAACACGGCAACATGCCCCTCCCCAGAAGATCGGTGAGAACAGCCAGCCAAGACCAAGTTTACCCATCAATGAGAACGGCAGAACTCCAGCTCTAAGGGACTACTGCACATAGAATTCATGGCTTTTTTACCATGATTCTGTAGTCTTTCAAAGTTAATTTTTTTTTAACTGTCTTTTTTTCTTTTTTTTTCTTTTTGAATTTTTCTTTTTCCCTTTTTCAACCAACATCTTATCAATCCCTTTTTTTAAAAAAAAAAACATTTTTATTTTTCATTTTTAGAGTCATATTCTATCCCTTCATAGTAGTTACCCGTATTTTTGGCTTATATATATAAGTTGTTCTCTCTTTAAAATTTTGAGATAGTTTCTTCTAACAGATCAAAATATACCCTAAATCTCTAGTATATGGTGTTTTCTATTCCCCTGCCTCATCACATCCTCTCCCTTTTTTTTTCTTTTTTTAAATCCTCTTCTTTCTTTTTTCAAACAACTTCTTATCACTTCCTTTTATAAAATTTTTTATAATTTCCATCTTTACAGTCATATTCCATCCCTTCATCATATCAACCCTTATTTTTGTACATATATAAGCTTTTCTTTCTTTAAAATTTTGGGAGGCACTTTCTTCTAAAAGACCAAAATACACCCCAAATCTAGTGTGTGGCACTGATCTATATACCAGCCTGATCATATTTGATCACATTCTGGTTTTTTTGTTGTTG
Organism: Neomonachus schauinslandi; assembly: GCF_002201575.2. NCBI lineage: Eukaryota > Metazoa > Chordata > Mammalia > Carnivora > Phocidae > Neomonachus > Neomonachus schauinslandi. The sequence continues at coordinate 115,883,223 of NC_058411.1, read as the reverse complement.
TTGTTTTGTTTTATTTGTTTTTGTTTTTATCTTTATCTTTTTCTTTTTTTTCTTTTTCTTTTTTCTCTCGTTCCCTTTCTTTTCCCACTGCTTCAGGTTTTTTCTGATTTGTTTAGAGTATATTTTCTGGGGACGTTGTTACTCTGCTAGCATTTTGTTCTCTCATTCATCTATTCTCCTCTGCACAAAATGACAAGATGGAAAAAATCACCTCAACAAAAAGAACAAGAGGTAGTACCGACTGCCAGGGACCTACTCAATACGGACATTAGTACGATGTCAGATCTAGAGTTCAGAATCATCACTTTAAAGATACTAGCTGGGCTTGAAAAAAATATGGAAGTTATTAGAGAAACCCTTTCTGGAGAAGTAAAAGAACTAAAATCCAACCAAGTAGAAATCAAAAAGGCTATTAATGAGGTGCAATCAAAAATGGGGGCGCTAACTGCTAGAATAAATGAGGCAGAAGAGAGAATCAGTAATATAGAAGATGAAATGATGGAAAATAAAGAAGCTGAGAAAAAGAGAGATAAACAACTACTGGATCACGAGGGCAGAATTCGAGAGATAAGCGATACCATAAGATGAAACAACATTAGAATAATTGGGATCCCAGAAGAAGAAGAAAGAGAGAGAGGGGAAGAAGGTATAATGGAGCAAATTATAGCAGAGAACTTCCCTAATTTGGGGAAGGAAACAGGTATCAAAATCCAGGAAGCACAGAGAACCCCTCTCAAAATCAATAAAAATAGGTCAACACCCTGACATCTAATAGTAAAACTTACGAGTCTCATAGACAAAGAGAAAATCCTGAGAGCAGCTCGGGAGAAGAGATCTGTAACCTACAAGGGTAGAAACATTAGAATGGCAACAGACCTATCCACAGAGACCTGGCAGGCCAGAAAGGACTGGCAGGATATATTCAGAGCACTAAATGAGAAAAATATGCAGCCAAGAATACTCTATCCAGCTAGGCTGTCATTGAAAATTGAAGGAGAGATAAAAAGCTTCCAGGACAAACAAAAACTAAAGGAATTTGCAAACACAAAACCAGCCCTACAGGAAATCTTGAAAGGGGTCCTTTAAGCAAAGAGAGAGCCTAAAAGCAACATAGACCAGAAAGGAACACAGACAATATACGGTAACAGTCACCTTACAGGCAATACAATGGCACTAAATTCCTATCTTTCAATAGTTACCCTGAATGTAAATGGGCTCAATGCCCCAATCAAAAGACACAGGCTATCAGACTGGATTAAAAAACAAGACCCATCGATATGCTGTCTGCAAGAGACTCATTTTCAACCCAAAGACAGCCCCAGATTGAAAGTGAGGGGGTGGAAAACCATTTACCATGCTAATGGACACCAAAAGAAAGCTGGGGTGGCAATCCTTATATCAGACAAATTAGATTTTAAACCAAAGACTGTAATAAGAGATGAGGAAGGACACTATATCATACTTAAAGGATCTATCCAACAAGAAGATCTAACAGTTTTAAATATCTATGCCCCTAACATGGGAGCAGCCAATTATATAAGCCAATTAATAACAAAAGCAAAGAAACACATCGACAACAATACAATAATAGTGGGGGACTTTAACACCCCCCTCACTGAAATGGACAGATCGTCTAAGCAAAAGATCAACAAGGAAATAAAGACTTTAAATGACAAACTGGACCAAATGGACTTTACAGACATATTCAGAACATTCCACCCCAAAGCAACGGAATAGACATTCTTCTCTAGTGCCCATGGAACATTCTCCAGAATAGATCACATCCTAGGTCATAAATCAGGTCTCAACCGGTACCAAAAGATTGGAATCATTCCCTGCCTATTTTCAGACCACAATGCTTTGAAACTAGAGCTCAATCACAAGACAAAAGTCAGAAAGAACTCAAATACATGGAGGCTAAAGAGCATCCTACTGAAGAACAAATAGGTCAACCAGGAAATTAAAGAAGAATTAAAAAAATACATGGAAACCAATGAAAATGAAAACACAACTGTTCAAAATCTTTGGGATGCAGCAAAGGCGGTCCTAAGAGGAAAGTATATAGCAATACAAGCCTTTCTCAAGAAGCAAGAAAGGTCTCAAGTACACAACCTAACCCTACACCTAAAGGAGCTGGAGAAAGAACAGCAAATAAAGCCTAAACCCAGCAGGAGAAGAGAAATCATAAAGATCAGAGCAGAAATCAATGAAATAGAAACTAAAAGAACAGTAGAACAGATCAACGAAACTAGGAGCTCGTTCTTTGAAAGAATTAACAAGATTGATAAACCCCTGGCCAGACTTATCAAAAAGAGAAGAGAAATGACCCAAATCAACAAAATCATGAATGAAAGAGGAGAGATCACAACCAACACCAAAGAAATACAAACAATTATAAGAACATATTATGAGCAACTCTATGCCAGCAAATTAGATAACCTGGAAGAAATGGATGCATTCCTAGAGATGTACCAACTACCAAAACTGAACCAGGATGAAATAGAAAACCTGAACAGACCTACAACCACTAAGGAAATTGAAGCAGTCATCAAAAATCTCCCAAAAAACAAAAGCCCAGGGCCAGATGGCTTCCCAGGGGAATTCTCCCAAACATTTCAAGAAGAATTAATACCTATTCTTCTGAAACTGTTCCAAAAAATAGAAATGGAAGGAAAACTTCCAAACTCATTTTATGAGGCCAGCATTACCTTGATCCCAAAACCAGACAAAGACCCCATCAAAAAGGAGAATTACAGACCAATATCCCTGATGAACATGGATGCAAAAATTCTCACCAAAATACTAGCCAATAGGATCCAACAGTACATTAAAAGGATTATTCACCATGACCAAGTGGGATTTATCCCTGGGCTGCAAGGTTGGTTCAACATCCGCAAATCAATCAATGTGATACAATACATTAAGAAAAGAAAGAACAAGAATCATATGATCCTCTCAATAGATGCAGAAAAAGCATTTGACAAAGTACAGCATCCTTTCTTGATCAAAACTCTTCAGAGTCTAGGGATAGAGGGTACATACCTCAATATCATAAAAGCCATCTATGAAAAACCTACAGCGAATATCATTCTCAAAGGGGAAAAACTGAGAGCTTTCCCCCTAAGGTCAGGAACGCGGCAGGGATGTCCACTATCACCACTGCTATTCAACAAAGTATTGGAAGTCCTAGCCACAGCAATCAGACAACAAAAAGAAATCAAAGGCATCCAAATTGGAAAGAAGAAGTCAAACTCTCACTCTTTGCAGATGATATGATACTTTATGTGGAAAACCCAAAAGACTCCACCCCAAAACTGCTAGAACTCATACAGGAATTCAGTCAAGTGGCAGGATATAAAATCAATGCACAGAAGTCAGTGGCATTCCTATACACCAACAACAAGACAGAAAAAAGAGAAATTAAGGAGTCGATCCCATTTACAATTGCACCCAAAACCATAAGATACCTAGGAATAAATCTAACCAAAGAGACAAAGGATCTGTACTCAGAAAACTATAAAATACTCATGAAAGAAATTGAGGAAGACACAAAGAAATGGAAAAACGTTCCATGCTCATGGATTGGAAGAACAAATATTGTGAAGATGTCAATGCTACCTAGAGCAATCTACACATTTAATGCAATCCCCATCAAAATACCATCCACTTTTTTCAAAGAAATGGAACAAATAATCCTAAAATTTGTATGGAACCAGAAAAGACCCCGCATAGCCAGAGGAATGTTGAAAAAGAAAAGCAAAGTTGGCGGCATCACAATTCCGGACTTCCAGCTCTATTACAAAGCTCTCATCATCAAGACAGCATGGTACTGGCACAAAAACAGACACATAGATCAATGGAACAGAATAGAGAGCCCAGAAATGGACCCTCAACTCTATGGTCAACTAATGCTCAACAAAGCAGGAAAGAATTTCCAATGGAAAAAGACAGTCTCTTCAACAAATGGTGTTGGGAAAATTGGATAGCCACATGCAGAAGAATGAAACTGGACCATTTCCTTACACCACACACAAAAATAGACTCCAAATGGTTGAAAGACCTCAATGTAAGACAGGAGTCCATCAAAATCCTAAAGGAGAACACAGGCAGCAACCTCTTTGACCTCAGCCGAAGCAACTTCTTCCTAGAAACATCGCCAAAGGCAAGGGAGGCAAGGGCAAAAATGAACTATTGGGACTTCATCAAGATAAAAAGCTTTTGCAAAGCAAAGGAAACAGTCAACAAAACCAAAAGACAACCGACAGAATGGGAGAAGATATTTGCAAATGACATATCAGATAAAGGGCTAGTATCCAAAATCTATAAAGAACTCATCAAACTCAACACCCAAAGAACAAAGAACCCAATCAAGAAATGGGCACAAGACATGAACAGACATTTTTCCAAAGAAGACATCCAAATGGCCAACAGACACATGAAAAAGTGCTCAATATCGCTCGGCATCAGGGAAACCCAAATCAAAACCTCAATGAGATACCACCTCACACCAGTCAGAATGGCTAAAATTAACAAGTCAGGAAATGACAGATGTTGGCGGGGATGCGGAGAAAGGGGAACCCTCCTACACTCTTGGTGGGAATGCAAGCTGGTGCAGCCACTCTGGAAAACTGTATGGAGGTTCCTCAAAAAGTTGAAAATAGAGCTACCATATGATCCAGCAATTGCACTACTGGGTATTTACCCCAAAGATACAAAAGTAGGGATCCGAAGGGGTACGTGCACCCCAATGTTTATAGCAGCAATGTCCACAATAGCCAAACTGTGGAAAGAGCCAAGATGTCCATCAACAGATGAATGGATAAAGAAGATGTAGTATATATATACAATGGAATATTATGCAGCTATCAAAAGGAATGAGATCTTGCCATTTGCAACGACGTGGATGGAACTGGAGGGTATTATGTTGAGTGAAATAAGTCAAACAGAGAAAGACATGTATCATATGATCTCACTGATATGAGGAATTCTTAATTGCAGGAAACAAACTGAGGGTTGCTGGAGTGGGGGGTGGGGTGGGAAGGATGGGGTGACTGGGTGATAGACACTGGGGAGGGTATGTGCTCTGGTAAGCGCTGTGAATTGTGCAAGACTGTTGAATCTCAGATCTGTACCTCTGAAACAAATAATGCAATATATGTTAAGGAAAAAAAAAAGAAGAAGAAGAAGAAGGTAGCGGGAGGGGAAGAATGAAGCGGGGGAAATCGGAGGGGTAGACGAACCATGAGAGACGATGGACTCTGTAAAACAAACAGGGTTCTAGAGGGGAGGGGGGTGGGAGGATGGGTTAGCCTAGTGGTGGGTATTGAGGAGGGCACATTCTGCATGGAGCACTAGGTGTTATGCACAAACAATGAATCATGGAACACTTCATCTAAAACTAATTATGTAATGTATGGGGATTAACATAAGAATAAAAAAAAACAGAGGAATGGATAAAGAATGTGTGCATATGTGCGTGTGTGTGTGTGTGTGTGTTTATATTTACATTTACATATAATGGAATACTACTCAGCCAAAAAAAGGACAAGGTCTTGCCATCTGTGACAACATGGATGGACCTAGAAGGTATTATGCTAAGTGAAATAAGTCAGAGAAAGACAAGTACAATATGATTTCACTCATATATGAAATCTAAAAAACAAAACAAATGAATAAACAAACTAAAATCAGACTCAGACCTATAAATACAGAGAATAAACTAATGGTTGCCAGAGGGGAGGGAGATAGAGGGATGGGCAAAATGGGTGAAGGGGAGTGGGAGATAGTCTTCTATTTATTAAATGTACAAAACATAGGAATAAAAGGTACAGCATAGGGAATATAGTCAGTGGTATTTTAAGAGCATTGCATGGTGACAAATGGTAGCTACACTTGAAGATAGCATAACATATACATTTGTTGAAAAACTGTGTTGTATATCTGAAATTAATGTAACATTATATGTCAACTATACTCAAATTAAAAAATAGTAATAAATAAATGGGAATCAAAATGATACTTCTTTTTTAAAAAATGAGGCATTGATTTAACTATTCCAAACACAAATTTTTTTTCTACATAACAGACATATACAGCAGAGATGACAATCCAAAATATGTTTTACAAGTTTCCCAATGATCATAAATGGTACATTTTAGACCTGTTAAAAAGAATGGCACTAAGTCTTTTAGTTCAGTGGCAAGCTCAATGCAACTATTCCATGAATCCTAGAAGATAAAGCAACTACAAAATGTAAAGTCTCAAATATACTTGTTTAAATTTTTCTATGGTGTGGGACTGTTGAAGAACCTGGCATCCTCTCGAGCTGTGAACCAACCAGTTGAGGATGGGTGTTAACAGTGTCAGAGCTCACCAACCTGGTGGTCTTTAGGGCCAGATCCCTATTCACACATTTTCACACAATTCACTTAATTTCATAGCAGATTCTGTGGCCAAATATTTGTCATCTATATGCTGGCAGCTGAGACCAGTAATCATGAAAAAGCAACACAGGGCTGGGAAACATGTTGGGAAACATAATCTCCATGGTCAAGCACGGGTGGGGGATATGGAGATCACATCCCTGCCGACCCCCCTCAGCTTACAAGCTGCATGACCCCAGGCAAAATCCTTATCCTCCCTGAAGTCCCTTCCTTCATCTACCTCTCAAGATTCCTAGAAGGGTCAATAGAACAATGCAAGTGGGCCTCTCTGCACACAAACAGGTGCACTTTGGGCATGCAGATAGGTACATTTCTAATCAGGCCTTCAAACAGCTTCAGAAAAGACAGGTACGCTAATGTAGACAAACAATAATACAATTATTTTATAGCTACATAGTGTCTTCTCACAGCTTTCCCACAGACCATCTTAGCAGGAGCCCTTGCAAGGCTGTGTAGTGAGGGAGATACAAGGTGACAAGGAAACAGCTTAACGGAGGTGTCTGCCTCTGCTGGTCCCTCAGCTACCTCAGAGCATATCTGGAATGAGGACCTCGTGGTCCTGGTCCCCAAGCCTTATTCTGTACTTAGAGATGCCACTTCCAAACATGTCGCTCTCAACAAAACCTTTCTTTTAAATAAATGTGCCTATGGAGGCACAGCAGACAAAGTAGGGAGAGCAATAGTACTCCAGCTCTGGCTGGCCAGTTCGCATGGTCCAACATAATGCCCTCAGCTTTCCCACACACATGCATGCCTAAGTCCTCCTCTGCATGTGCAAGCGTAGCTTTTCCACCACCACTACCACCAACCCCCTTCCTCACAGCCTTGGGGTCCCAGCTCACACCAGGCTGGACAACACAGCTTCCTGAAGGATGAGCCCTGGCGCAAGAGCCAACCCTTCTAATAACATGCTTCATTGCCAACTACAAGGGATAATATCAGTATTAATATCAACAATAATATCATTTTAAAACATCACAGGGGGGACACCTGGGTGGCTCAGTCAGTTTAAGCATCTGCCTTCGGTTCAGGTCATGATCCCAGGGTCCTGGGATCGAGCCCCACATCCGGCTCTCTGCTCAGCAGGGAGTCTGCTTCTCCCTCTGCCTGCCACTTCCCCTGCTTGTGCTTTCTCTCTCTGTGTCAAATAAATAAATAAAATCTTGTCATAAATAAATAAATAAATAAAACACAACACTATACCACAGGGACTGCTGAAGTGAACTGATTCTATCTGCAAACTGAGGTCATGCCATGAAGACCCCTACAACACAAACAAGGAGTGTAGGATGTCAGTCATTTATGTTTGTAACTGGGCTTTCCTTACAGGCTCCACACTAGTGGCTCCACAGTGCCACCTTACATATATTCCAGGGCCTGGAGAAAAGGTGGATAACCCATATGACCTCACTGATACGAGGAATTCTTAATCACAGGAAACAAACTGAGGGTTTCTGGAGTGGTGGGGGGTGGGAGGGATGGGGTGACTGGGTGATAGACACTGGGGAGGGTATGTGCTCTGGTAAGCGCTGTGAAGTGTGCAAGACTGTTGAATCTCAGATCTGTACCTCTGAAACAAGTAATGCAATATATGTTAAGAAAAAAAAAGAAGAAGAAGGTAGCGGGAGGGGAAGAATGAAGCGGGGGAAATCGGAGGGGTAGACGAACCATGAGAGAGGATGGACTCTGAAAAACAAACAGCGTTCTGGAAGGGAGGGGGGTGGGAGGATGGGTTAGCCTGGTGGTGGGTATTAAAGAGGGCACGTTCTGCATGGAGCACTAGGTGTTATGCACAAACAATGAATCATGGAACACTTCATCTAAAACTAATGATGTAATGTATGGGGATTAACATAAGAATTAAAAAATAAAGAAAGAAAGAAATGAAAATTCTCAAAAAAAAAAAAAAAAAGAAAAGGTAGATAACCTTCCAGGAAAAGTGCAGCCTGGCCAAATGTGAAAACCCTTCTACCTCACCTTCACTCTGTTGGTTGGGAAGGATGCAGTGAGGGTGAGAACTGCCCCCAGCCTAGTCCCAGGCAAGAGGGATGCTCTGTGCAACCGTCACCCTGTGCCAGTGCTAGCACTCCCAGTCCTCCTACCTCAGCTTCAAAAGACGGAACCTGATATGAGCGCTGTCCAGATGCTCCCCCTTCTCTTGGGAGGCAGATCCAGAGGAACCAGCCAAGTCTTTGCTCAACAGGGATCCTGCCTCCCACTCAGCTGAGCTCTTGCCCCAAGATTCTTCAGCAGTGATGAACTCTGGATGGCAAATAGGCATGCACCATGACCTGGAAAGCAAGGCTTTGTGGTTATTTTCACAGAAATAGTAGCATCTCCAAAATAAGATTTCATTTCAGTGGTAAGTATGAAATGTGGAATCAATTCTGGTTTTTAAATGGACCACAGACATTTTAGTGCTGTCAAACTGGTGGGAATGGGTCTTTCTTGACATCACAGAACACTTAGCTTAAGGAAAATCATTTGGGGTCATGCATATGATTTGTGGACCTTCAAGAAACATCAGCTTGTTCTGAGTTTGGAACTTTCCAATAAAGCTGTTTCTGGCTCAGACCCACTCCAGTCCATTTCAGTATTTGCTTTCTCCTTGATTGTGCTAGAGTTCTCAGTACCTAGTTGTTACACCTGTCCTGAAGCAGAATGAGGGGTGTAGGCCTACAATTATCTTTCTATAATAGAGCTATAGGGAAGATGGTCTACCTGGCTTTTCCACCCAGCCTATACATGAGCATGAGCAGGAGTGGAGAACATCAGTGCTGGACTAGATGGGCCCAAGAATGGAACCTCTATCTAGAAGAATGATTCAAAAGGAATCATAAACTTTTCTCAAAATTACATGTGGACTTCTTAATGAGGAATTCTTAATCTCGGGAAACAAACTGAGGGTGGTGGAGTGGGAGGGGGTGAGAGGGATGGAGTGGCTGGGTGATAGACATTGGGGAGGGTATGTGCTATGGTGACCGCTGTGAATTGTGCAAGACTGTTGAATCACAGATCTGTACCTCTGAAACAAATAATACAATATATGTTTAAAAAAAGAAGAAGAAGAAGAAGATAGCAGGAAGGGAAGAATGAAGGGGGGAAATCGGAGGGAGAGACAAACTGGAACTAAGGAAACTTCTTTTAGAAGTGGCAAGAAGAAAGCTAATGTCAGTATATCTAGAACAATGCTGTGCAATAGAATTTTCTGTGGTGATGGGCATGTTCTCTCTCCTATCCAGTATGGTAGTCACACATCCTCATGGGCCACTTGAAGTGTGTAACTGAAGACTGAATTTTTAATTTTAATTAATTTTAATTAATTTAGCTTTGAATAATGCCTGTGACAAGTAGCTACTAGGCTGGTCAGTGCAGATGCACAGCATGCTCTGCTCCTAATACCATCAGCTGCATATTCCTGCCCTCAACACCTTGAAAAGAAGGAAAACGTTTTATAAGCAAACCTGACCCATGTTCTGCTCCTCTGTAGGTATGTAGTTTTTGACTTGAGGCACAGCTTGGCATCCCGGGGCATGTTTCTGTGCTCCATGTGCCCAGGACAAATGCTTACACATTATGCTTTTCCAATGAAACATGAGTTCTAAAATAACCTTCATTATTTACCAAGTAATTCAAAGGAAAGCATTAAGGGAATTGATATTTGAAGTGTCTGTTTTCAAAGTTATTTATTAGGAGAAATGGAGAAAAATTAAGTTATCCTCCTGGCTGCAGGGACTGTGCTGGACACTAGGATGTGAGATGAAGAAGAGGCAGGCTGGCAGGCATAACCATGGAACATAAGGCATGTTCTAAAGTATGGGTATGAATGTGTATTTGAGAGCACAGAAGAAGCATTGACTCTTGAGGGAGTTGTGGGGGACCAATGTTTCACAAAGGAGGTGACATTTGAGCCCCTTTGAAGTTGAGTGAGACTGCCCTGGAGAGCCAGAACAGGAGGAAGTTCGTCTAGTCAAAGGGCTCAGTGGGGACTTTTGCAGGAAGACACACCTTGTCATCAGAATCTTCTGGAGGGAGCCAGATTGTCCCTGCACCAGGAGGTGATTAAATCCACATTCTTACACCCTATCTAAATGGGGTGAGTCTTTGGCAAGTGAGGCTAGGAATCCACATGGCATACAAGTACCCCAAAGAATTCTGATACATTCTATAAAGTATGAAGTCCCATCCACATGGTTGCAGACAGGGCTGGAAAGAGGGTGGGCAGCTCCTCAGAGGATGGGAGGGAGGTAAGGGCAGGTAACATGGTAGCCTGCCTGCCAATGCAGGTGCGTGGGGTCAGAGGGTAGAAAAGGAAGAGTCCACGACAATGCCACCAAGTTTGTAATGTGCAGGGAGTCAGTCAGGGGATACTGAGCAAGTGGTTCAGGCTTCCGGAAGTTTGTCTGCAAAAAGAAGAAGAGATGAGCTTGGAAACCGGGGCAGGGCCCTTCATCCTAGGGGACAGAGTTATCCTCCAGATCAGCTCTGCTCAGAGATTCCAGAACCATCCTGTTTGTACCCAATAGGACCTCAAAGTTGCAGGAAGTGGAGGTTCCTCTTAAATCATACATTTTTAAACCTTACCACTAATGACATTTGAGCCAGATAATTCTTTGTTGTGGGGAAGTGTCCCTTAACATCTGTAGGATGTTAAGCAGCATCCCTGGCCTTTACCCTTAAATGCCAGTAGTACCCCTGCCCCAGCTATGACAACAAAAAAATATCTCTGGATGATGCCTTCCTTACCCCTGGTTCAGAAGCTCTGGCCTGGTAAGACGGCCCATCAGAGCTGTGTATATGCATGAATGTGCACATGTGTTATTTAATCACTGCAGGGGTATGCTCAAGGTTATTTGGAAATTCATAAGCCACAGAGTACAACTACTAGAATCATGAATATATCCTACACTGAACTGACAGGGATCTGGCAGAGACCAAACAACGTGTCAGAGAAAAATTCACCTCTCGGGAAGAAATTCTCCAGTATAAGTGCCAAGGGCAATGTTCAGAGCTTTCTTAATTTTATAAGAAGTGGGTGGAGGGAAACTCACCCTTTATCTTGTGAGGAATTTCTCAGCAAAGGAGTGTTTTCTGTAAAGCAGAGGTCTTTTGACCTGGAGTTGAAGAACTGAGGTAAAGAAGAGTGAGACCTGAAAGACACAATGAAGGAAAAAGGATCACCAACACAATGGTGGAGGTGTTCACTGGTAATTGGGGCTATATCCAAGAACATGCCTGAGATTCAGTGATAAATTTTACACTGAATTTTACATCTGAATTGTAAAAAGCTGGAGTTTTAGGAAAGACAATTAGAAACAGCTCTCCTCCCCAGCATAACCATGTTGGCAGTACAAAACAAAAACTCACGTAGGAGACCAGATGCTGTAGGATTGATAATTTTAGGCTTTACCATTCCATGCAGAACTTTTCATGGAGAAAACCATTCAGAGTCTGATGGGCCTTTCTATACTCAGAAAATTCTACTTCCTAATATCACAGTATTTAAATATCACACATTGAAAATATCCTACTGACGGGCACCTGGGTGGCTCAGTTGGTTAAGCGACTGCCTTCGGCTTGGGTCATGATCCTGGAGTCCCGGGATCGAGTCCCGCATCAGACTCCCTGCTCGGCGGGGAGCCTGCTTCTCCCTCTAACCCTCCCCCCTCTCATGTACTCTCTCTCATTCTCGCTCTCTCAAATAAATAAATCTTTAAAAAAAAAATATCCTACTGGCTTCCCATCAAAGACCAAGCAGCAGAAGTCAGGGCCCACAGGGTGAAAATGAAATGATAAAATGGCAAGGAGGGGTCTCTCAGGGGGATGGGAGCCACAAGTGAAGCAAAGCAAAGGCTCACACTGTGTGGGACCCCCTTCCACTGTGCTGGCCTGCACTAGAGGAAGGGCCACCATAAACTTATCCAAATCAGGAGCCTTTAAGATGGAAGTAATTGCACAGGCACAAGAGAACACACAAGCATATATGGGCACCTCATTCAAGGACACATGACGTTTAAAAGCAACCAGCTCTTCGTGGAAAGCTGCAGAAATCATTTTCATTCCTGTTGGGAATATGTCATTTTATACGCAAATACACTGCCTTTCCTTAAGGAGCCCAGGCCACACAGAGCTGCTGTGGATGCCATGAAACACTCACCTGGGCAATAATAGTACTTCAAATCATAAATACAGAGAAAGGAAAGAAAAATATTCCCACCCCCTTTTCTCCTTCTCATTCCAACATGCACCTGTGACAACAGTCAATAAGACCCTGGTTTCATGGGTGAATGAAACCAGGGCCCTGAGCTGTGTCCAACAATACCCACCACTCCACACTGAAGCCAGGAAGAGAGTCTGTCTTGGGCCAGCGATGTGTCCTCTGAGTAGCACCTCTGGGCAGCCCTGTGCATTTATAGGGGAACACAGATGTGAGAGGACTCTGTCCTCAGGAGCTTTAATAGCCAGGGAGACGAGCACAGCAGAGAACAAGGTGTAGAACAGATGCCCTAACTAGCATGCATGAGAGCAGAGGTGGAAGATGAGTTCCACTTGAGGGATTTAATAGTTTCATGCACTTTAGCTGTTAGCTGTTCAAACTGGCTTAAACAATTAGTTGGGTTTTTTAATTTTTCATGTCTCATAACTGTAAATAAAGAAGGGCCTCAGACAGATTTAGATAAACGTCTCAATGAGTCAACTAATATCCAGTGTTTTCTGTTACTCCCTGGCATGGTCTGTTACATAGCATTTCTGGGAAAGGTGACTGTTACCATGCCTCATTCACATTATTTAACCACTCTGAGCTTCCATTTTCTCATCTGTATAGTGTGGATTTAAAGGAAAAACTCAGTAAAGTGAGTCACACTAAATTAGGAGATGTAAATGGTAAGCATAGTTCGGCTTCAATTCAATTCAATTATTTCTATTACACTGTGAGCCTCTTATGAATGGCTGCCATGTTATTTCCATCTTGTTTTATCTGGTACCTTAACTGGTACCCAGTTAAATGTAGGTGCTTAAATACTTAATGAATTAGTTAAATCCCAGTAATCATAGCTTGTTTGCATGAGGTGTCTTTTTGACTCACTGGAACAGTTTTCTAAAGCATTATTAGATCAATAATGTGCTCAGAATCACCACTGACCCTCTGAAGAGCAGAAAATGTTCAAGAGAGTGGAGGTGCTGTTGCTCCTTAGAAAGCACTACCCACAGGTTCTCAGCACAGCTCACAGCAGCACCACATTGTGCAATGCTGAGAATTCACCTTATGGCCATGAAGGAGGAAAATTGGAAAGGGGGAAATGTCAAGAGTACATTTTATTTTCCCTGAGGTGTGCACATCTGGCTCATTTCATTATTTAACATTTCTAATTGCACTTTGTGTACACACAGTGTTTTATAATTGTAGATAAGTGTACAGGGAGTAGTTTCTAAGCTTTTTAATATTTAGTTGTGATTCTAAAAAGCCAGAAATAAAATTAAGTTTTGCTAGGAAATTACCCAGAGACTTCAGGCTATTCCAAATTTAAACTTAATCTGACACTGTCCAGACATTATTTTCGATTGTTCCAAGTCCATTTCTTTTTTGCAAAGAAAAGAAGCTCAGAGAGGGCTTTAGACCCTGTTACTTCACAGGATCCCTGATCTGCTGTCCTGGAAGATAGAAAACTCAGAAACTACATATAGAGAAGATTCAGGATTGCCCAAGAAACACATATTTCGGAGTCATTTTTCTTTCTGACTTAATTAAGGTAGAATATATTGATGAGATCTATATTATTCCTGACCTTTTCTCCTCCTGAAAAAAGAAATCTCATTGACATTTTTCTGACTTCACATCTAAGCCCAGGTGTTTTCAAAATTCACGAAATTCAACAGTATCTATTTTCCCTAGTGTCTCAACAACTCTGTATACATGTGCAAATTTCGTATATGCCTGTAAACTTATAAGCGGGCAATACTTATTTGAATAATTTGGAAACTACAGAAGAGGATAACAGATAAAATGATTGTATATAATTCTGTATTTCAAAGATACCAGCTGTTAACATTTAAAGACTCTTAACTATAGAGAACAAACTGATGGTTACCAGAGGGGAGGTGGATGGGGGGATGGGTTAAATGGATGATGGGGATTAAGGAGTGCACTTGTTGTGATGAGCACTGGGTGTTGTGTGGAAGTGTTGAATCACTATATTGTACACCTGAAACTAACATTACACTGTATGTTAACTAACTGGAATTTAAATACTTTAAAAAATAAAAAATAAAGAACTTCCTTTCGGGGTTTTTTTTTTTTTCCTACATATAAACGAACAGTTTTAAAGTCAGCACTGGGTGTTATATGCAATGAATGAATCGTTGAACACTACATCAAAAACTAATGATGTACTATATGTTGGCTAATTGAACATAATAAAAAAATAATAATAAAGTCAGCTTCAAATATATACATGTCCAGACATACATTCAAACAAATAAATGGCTTCGTCCTCTAATTGTTTAACTTAGATATGTCATTAGCATTTCTGTGTTATTAAATGTTCTTCTACAATCTGATTTACATGTTGGCATCATATTCCATTACATGGATCACCACATTAGGCTTAACCATCCACCTGTTGTTGGAAATTTAGGGAATTTCTAGTTCTTTACTAATATAAGTAACAAACATTATGAGAGTCCTAGTAGATAAGTCTTTGTGTGTGCCTCCAATAGTTTCCTGGAACAGATTCCTAGAAGTGGAGTCACTGGGCAAAAAGTGTCTTGGTGTTTATGGTCCACAGAGAGCCTTACTATGCCTTTCAGTTATGGAAGGGAACAAATCCCTGTCCCCAAAGCCCTGGGTATTAGCCACATTTTAGATCCTGAAGCAGTAATTTTAAACAGCTAGAATTGATTCAGATCCACCATTGTCAAGAAATCTTGCTGCCGTGATTGTAAATAAGCCAACCTGCAAGATGGTACAGTGTGTTGGCAATACCTCCCAGCCCTCCCCTGTCTATAGCAGTTTTCTTAGCTCCAGACACCCTAGTTCTTTCTAGATCCAAACAGTAGTCTTATGGTGCTTATGTCATTTTATTAAGAAAAAAGTATCTTAAAAAAAAGAAAAAAGTATCCAAGAATGTTGAAAAATACTGAATACCTAATATATTAACACTTATGAGAAGATTCACATTTCTAAAGGCCAGACAAGAGACAATGATTAGTGCAAAGGACACGCTGGAGAGGTAGTGGTTTGGTTATCAGTGGTAGAGGAAGAAGTTTGCTCTCGTTCTTTCTCAAGCTCTGTATGATGTAGAGACCATCAATGCAGGACAGAAGCCAGCTCTGCTTGGCAGGGAATGCAGAGCCAGTAACAAGGAGTGCAAAATGATTCCACTGCCTTCCTCCCTCTCTTCCTCTCTCTCTCTGACTCTTGTTTCTGGCCTGTTTTCATACTGGATTCACTGGTCCAAGGTACCTTTCCAGAAGGAAAAAAGCAAACCAGCAGGCTGGGAAAAGTGGGGTTTGCCCCAAAAGTGATCACACAGAAAAGAGCCAAGTGTGTCCATTGAGAGAAAGCAGATCTGAGGAAGGAAAGTGAGCAGGGAAGCTGCCACCCACTCATGTGCCATTTTTTAGGAGAGTTGGGAGGAGACTGTAATTCCTTACAAATACAGTCAGAACTTCAGAGAGTCTATCATTGTTCTGTCCAAGCATAGCCAGGCTTTTAAGTTTAATTAAGTGCAAAAAAGGGAGCCTATAGTCCAGGCTGCTCAGGGGCAATGTTTGTAATCAGTTGTGAGTGAAGAAGTAGAAAACATGATGGCAGTTTCCCACTTCTTCAACCTAACACCCCCACTAGTTATTTTCTGCAGGATTTAAAAAATAAATGCATAAAAATAATGATAAATCTATGCTAATAGGTACATAACATACAAAAATGTAATTTGTGATATCAATAACAAAGAGGGGCAAAACTATATAGAAGTAGAGTTTTTGTATGCAGTTGAAGTTAAGTTGGTATCAATTCAAATTTGGTTGTTATAACTTTAGAATGTCATATCTAATTGTCACTGGAAACACAAAGAACATAATAAAATGTACACCAAAAAAATGAGAAGAGAATCAAAATATGTCACTACAAAAAGTCAACTAAACACAAAGGAAGGCAGTAAAGGAGGAAGGCAATAATGAAGGAAATGAGGGGCAAAAAGCCATAAAACATACAGAAAACATAAAACAAAATGCCAAAAGTAATTCTTTCTGTATGAATGATAACCTTAAATATCAATATACTAAACTCAATCAAAAGGCAGAGTTTAGGGGCACCTGGGTGGCTCAGTCATTAAGCGTCTGCCTTTGGCTCAGGTCATGATCCATGATCAGGTCCTGGGATCGAGTCCTGCATTGGACTCCCTGATCAGCAGGAAGCCTGCTTCTCCCTCTTCCACTCTCCCTGCTTGTGTTCCTTCTCTCACTTTGTCTCCCTCTGCCAAACTCTGCCTTTTTTAAAAAAAAGATTTTATTTATTTATTTGACAGAGAGAGACAAAGTGAGAGAAGGAACACAAGCAGGGAGAGTGGAAGAGGGATTAAAACAGAAACAAAACAAAACAAAAAACATGATTCAACTATATTCTACCAATAACAATTATAAATAATATGCACCAAACATCAGAGCTCCAAAAGATATGAGGCAGACACTGACATAATTGAAGGGATAGATAGTTCTACAATAATGGCTAGAGACTTCAATGCCCCACTCTCAATAATAGTTAGAAATCAAACAAAAGATACATATGGAACTAGAGGCCTTACACAACACTATAAACCAACTGGACTTAAAAGACCTACAGAGAACAATCTACCCAACAAGAGCGAAATTACACATTTCTTTCAAGTACACATGTAACGTTCTCCAGGATAGACCATATGTTATACCATAAAACAAGTTTTAATAAATTTTGAAAGTTTGAAATCATATAACATATCTTTTCCAATCACAATAGAATTAACTAGAAATCAATAACAAAAGGGAAATTGAAAAATTCACAAATATGTGGAAATTAAACAAAACACTCAACCAACCAATGGGTCAAAGAAGAAATCACAAGGGAAATTAGAAAATATCTTCTCTGAGCTGAATTGTGTACACCTCCAACCAAAAAAAAAAAAAAAAAAAAAAACCAAAAAACCTCTCATCTGTTGAAGCCCTAACCCCCAGTACCTTATAATATGACTGTATTTGGAGATATCTTTAAAATAGGTGATTAAGTTAAATGAGGCCATTAGGGTGGGTTCTAGTCCAATTTGACTGGTATCCTTATAAGAAGAGAAACACCAAAGATTCATGTACAATGACAGTGTAAAGGGGCAGTAGGAAGATAGCCATCTAGGAAGGCAAGCATCTGCATGCCAAGGAGAGAGGCATTCGAGGTAACCAACCCTGCCAGCCCCTTGATCTTGGACTTATAGCCTCCAAAATTATGAGGAAATAAATTTCTGTTGTTTAAAACACCCTGTCTGTGCTATTTTGTTATGGCAGCCCTAGCAAACTAATACAGTTTGAGACAAATGCCCTGAGAAAAATGACAATGAAAACACAACATACCAAAATTTATGGGATGAACGAAAAGCAGTACTAAGAGGGAAATCTATAGCTGCATTTACATTTAAACAGAAGAAAGATCTCAAATCAACAATCTAACTTTATACCTTAACAAACTAGATAATGAAGAATAAACTAAACCCAAAAGCTAACAGAAGTAAGAAAATCAAGATTAGAGAGGTGACTAATAAAACAGAGATGAGAAAAACTATAGAGAAAATCAATGAAATCAAAAGTTGGTTCTTTGCAAAGATCAATAAAATTGATACATCTTTAGCTAGATTGACTAAGAAAAAAGAGAAACTCAAATTACTAAAATCAGAAATGAAAGCAGGAACATTACTATTAATTTTACAGAAATAAAAAGGATTATACAAGCATACTATGAATGATTATATGCTAATAAATTGGATAACCTATATAAAATGGGCAAATTCCTAGCTATACACAACCTACCAACACTGATAATGAAGAAAAAGAAAATCTGAATAGACCTGCAACTATTAAGGAAATTGAATCAGTAATCAAAAACTTCCCAACAACAATAAAAAAAGCCCTGAACCAGATTGCTTAGCTGATGCACTCTACCAAATGTTTAAAGAAGAATTAACATCACCTCCTCAAACTCTCCTAAAAAACTGAAAAGGAGGGGACACTCATTCAATGAGATCAGCATTACCTTGATACCAAAACACTACAAGAGGAGAAAACCATACACCAATATCCCTGATGAATACTGATGCAAAAAATCCTCAACAAAATACTAGCAAGTCAGTTCAGCAGCATATTAAAAGGATTATACACTATGACCAAGGTGAATCTATTCCTGTAATTCAAGGATGGTTCAAAATATGAAAATCAATCAATGAAACACTACATTAACAGAGCGAAGGGAAAAAAAACCACATGACCATCTATTGATGCAGAAAAGTATATGACAAAGTTCAACACACTTTCATTATAAAAATATTCAGCAATTAGGAATAAAAGGAAACTACAACATAATAAAGGCCATATGAAAAACAGCTAACATCATACTCAAAGGTAAATAATGAAAGCTTTTCCTATAAGATGAAGAACAATTTGAGGATACCTGTTTTGCTTCTAATCAATATAGTACTGGGAGCTCTAGCCAGATCAACTAGGCAAGAAAAAGAAATAAAATGCATTCAAATTGGAAAGAAACACAAAAATTATCCCTGTTCACAGATGACATGAGCTAATATGTGGAATATTCTGAAGATTACACACACACATGAATGCACACACACACTCACACACACAATTGTTAAAACTAATAAAATGAAATTCAGTGAAGTTGAAAGATACAAAATCAACATGCACCAGGATATTCACACAAATAAAATTTTACACAGCAGTGAAACTGGAGGAACTACAGTTAAACAAAGCAATATGGGTAAGTGTTAGAAACATAATGTTGAGTGAAGAAAGGAATTCATGGAAGAATACATACAGGATATAACTTTTATAAAGCTTACAAACAAGCAACACTAAATAATACATTGTTTAGAATCCATTTACTTGGTTTTAGAATAAATAGAGAGATGGGGAGAGAGAGAAAGAGAGATACACAAGCACACACATACAGGAATTATAAATACAAAATTCCAGAAAGTGGTCCCATATTAGAAAGCAAAGGGATAGGGCAAAACAGGTGCCAACTGGTTTATGAAAATTAAACTTCATAACTTACTGATATTCACTGATATGTGGAATATAAGAAATAGTGCAGAGGATCATAGGGAATTAAAAAAAAATCTTACCGGGAGGAGCAAGATTGGCAGAGGATAGGAGACCTAAATTTCGTCTGGTCCCAGCAATTCAGCTAGATATCAAACCATTCTGAACACCTACAAATTCAACAGGAGATCAAAGAAAAGAATAGCAACAATTCTCTGAACAGAAAAGTGATCAATTTCTGGAAGGTAGGACGTTCGGAGAAGTGAATCTGAGGCGATATTTGGGAAGATAGACCACGGGGGGAGGGAACCTCCATCAGCCAGCCACCAGCAAGTGATAGAGCAGCGGAGCACAAAATCGGAACATTTCTTCGAAGTCTGCTCTGCTGAGGGACATCACTCCAGCGGCTAAGCAGTGGGTGGAACCCTCCCTGGGACGGTATGGTCCCAGGACCCTCAGGGTCACAGAAAGACCAGGGGTGACTGAGTGTGGCAGAGCTCCCAGGTATTGGAGTGGGGAAGCCAGCTGCAAAGACAAAGTCAAGGAGTGGGCTCTCAGCTTGGGCTTGCCATAAACCATATTCTCCAGCACAGTCGGGCCACTACTCTTCTTTGAGCAGGGGCCCAACAAGCAGCAGATACAGGGAGACTCCCCTTCCTCCCCTTGGGGGAGCGGCACAGGACCGCACCACAGGGATCTGCTGGGTTTGGAAACTTCACATGGGGTTGTGTGCCAGAGATAGAAACACTGGGTCACAGGCCAGGTGAGCACAGAGTGTGGCGGAGACCAGGGAGATGGGAGTGATTGACTGCTTTTCTCTGAGGGCTCACTGAGGAGTGGGGCCCTGAGATCTTGGCTCCTCAGAGGCCAGAGATTGGGAGGCTGCCATTTTCATTCTCGTCCTCCAAAGCTGTATGGACAGTTTGCAGGGAATAAAAGCTACCTAGAGCAAACCCAAGCATATTACTCAGCCTGGCCCCTGGCAAGGGCAATGCAATTCCGACTCAGGCAAAGACATTTGAGAATCACTGCAACAGGCCCCTCCCCCAGAAGATCAGCAAGAACAGCCAGCGAAGACCAAGTTCACCATCAATGAGAACTGCAAAACTCCAGCGCTAGGGGAATACAGCACATAGAATTCATGGGTTTTTTTCCCATGATTCTTTAGTCTTTCAAAGTTAATTTTTTTAATTTTCTTTATGTTTTCTTTTTCTATTTCTTTTTTTTTTAATTTTGCTTCTTTCCCTTTTCAACCAATATCTTACCAATTCCTTTTTAGAAATCTTTTTTAATTTTAATTTTTACAGTCATATTATATCCCTTCATTGTATTTAACCTTAATTTTTGTATATATATACGTTTTTCTTTCTTTAAAATTTTGGGATACAGTTTCTTCTAACAGACCAAAATATACCCTAAATCTAGTGTATGGCTTTGTTCTAGTCTCCTGCCTGATCACATTGTCTCCTTTTTTTAAAAATTTTTCTTCATTCTTTTGCAACCAAATTCTTATCAAATCCTTTTTTAAAATCTTTTTTAATTTTCATCTTTACATTCATATTCCATCCCTTCATTGTATTTACCCTTATTTTTGTATATATATGTTATTCTTTCTTTAAAATCTTGGGAGGCAGGTTCTTCTAACAGATCAAAACACACCCAAAATCTAGTGTGTGGCTCTGTTCTATTCACCAGCCTGATCATATTTTTTTTTCTGCCTTTCTTTTCTCCCCGGGTTCAGGTTTCTTCCGATTTGCTTAGTGTACATTTTTCTGGGGTTATTGTTACCCTTTTAGCATTTTGTTCTCTCATTCATCTATTCTCCTCTGGACAAAATGACAAGACGGAAAAAATCACCTCAAAATAAAGAACAAGAAGCAGTACGGACTGCCAGAGACCTAATCAATATGAACATTAGTAAGATGTCGGAACTAGAGTTCAGAATGACAATTATAAAGATACTAGCTGGGCTTGAAAAAAGCAAAGAAGATACTAGAGAATCCCTCTTTGTATAAATAAAAGAACTAAAATCTAACCAAGTTGAAATCAAAAAGGCTATTAATGAGGTGCAATAAAAAACGGAGGCTCTAATTACTAGGACAAATGAGTCAGAAGAGAAATTAGTGATAAAGAAGACCAAATGATGGAGAATAAATAAACTGAGAAACAGGAAATAGAGAGTTGCTGGAGTGGGGGGTGGGGTGGGAGGGATGGGTGGCTGGGTGATAGACATTGGGGAGGGTATGTGCTATGGTGAGCACTGTGAATTGTGCAAGACTGTTGAAACAGATCTGTACCTCTAAAACAAATAATGCAATATATGTTAAGAAAAAAAAAAGAAGAAGATAGCAGGAGGGGAAGAATGAAGGGGGGGAAATCGGAGGGGGAGAAGAACCATGAGAGATGATGGACTCTGAAAAACAAACTGAGGGTTCTAGAGGGAAGGGGGGTGGGAGGATGGGTTAGGCTGGTCATGGGTATTAAAGAGGGCACGTTCTGCATGGAGCACTGGGTGTTATGCACAAACAATGAATCATGGAACACTACATCAAAAACTAATGATGTAATGTATGGTGATTAACATAACAATAAAAAATTAAAATAAAAATAAATAAATAAATAAATCTTTTCAAAAAATAAAATAAACTGAGAAAAAGTGAGATAAACAACTACTGGATCACAAGGGCAGAATTCGAGAGATAAGTGATACCATAAGATGAAACAATATTAGAATAATTGGGATCCCAGAAGAAGAAGAAAGAGAGAGAGGGGAAGAAGCTATATTGGAGCAAATTATAGAAGAGAACTTCCCTAATTTGGGGAAAGAAACAGGCATCAAAATCCAGGAGGCACAGAGAACACCCCTCAAAATCAAGAAAAACAAGTCAACACCCTGACATCTAATAGTAACACTTACAAGTATCAGAGACAAAGAGAAAATCCTGAAAGCAGCTTGGGACAAGAGGTCTGTAACCTACAATGGTAGAAACATTAGATTGGCAGCAGACCTATCCATGGAGACCTGGCAGGCCAGAAAGGACTGGCATGACATATTCAGGGCACTAAACGAGAAAAATATGCAGCCAAGAATACTATAACCAGCTAGTCTGTCATTGAAAATAGAAAGAGAGATAAAAAGCTTCCAGGACAAACAAAAACTAAAAGAATGTGAAAACACAAAACCAGCCCTACAAGAAATATTGAAAAGGGTCCTCTAAGCAAAGAGAGAGCCTAAAAGTAACATGGACCAGAAAGGAACACAGACAATATACAATAACAGTCACCTTACAGACAATACAATGGCACTAAATTCATATCTTTCAATAGTTACCCTGAATGTAAATGGGCTAAATGCCCCAATCAAAAGACACAGGGTATCAGAATGGATAAAAAAAGAAGACCCATCCAAATGCTGTCTGGATATGGCTCCATCCATGTTAGACCCAAAGACACACCTAGACTGAAAGTTAGGGGGTGGAAAACCATTTACTAGGCTAATGGACACCAAAAGAAAGCTGGAGTGGCAATCCTTATAAAAGACAAATTAGGGGCACCTGGTGGCTCAGTCGTTAAGCATCCGCCTTCGGCTAAGGTCATGATCCCAGGGTCCTGGGATTGAGCCCTGCACCAGGATCCCTGCTTCATGGGGAAGCCTGCTTCTCCCTCTCCTACTCCCCCTGCTTGTGTTCCCTCTCTCATTGTGTCTCTCTGTCAAATAAATAAAATCTTAAAAAACAAAACAAAACAGACAAATTAGATTTTAAACCAAAGACTATAATAAGAGATGAGGAAGGACAGTACATCATACTTAAAGGGTCTATCCAACAAGAAGATCTAACAGTTTTAAATATCTATGCCCCTAACATGGGAGCAATCAATTATATAAGCCACTTAATAAGAAAATAAAAGAAACACATATACAACAATACAATAATAGTGGGGGACTTTAACACCCCCCTCACTGTAATGGACAGATCATCTAAGCAAAAGATCAACAAGGAAATAAAGACTTTAAATGACACACTGGACCAGATGGACGTCACAGATATATTCAGAACATTCTATCCAAAACCAACAGAATACACATTCTTCTCTAGTGCCCATGGAACATTCTCCAGAAGAGATCACATCCTGGGTCACATATCAGGTCTCAACTGGTACCAAAAGATTGGGATCATTCCCTGCATATTTTCAGGCCACAATGCTTTGAAAGTAGAACTCAATCACAAGAGGAAAATCGGAAAGAACTCAAATACATGGAGACTAAAGAGCATCCTACTAAAGAATTAATGGATCAACCAGGAAATTAAAAAAAGAATTAAAAAAATTCATGGAAACAAATGAAAATGAAAACACAAGTGTTCAAAATCTTTGGGATGCAGCAAAGGCAGTCCTAAGAGGAAAGTATATAGTAATACAAGCCTTTCTCAAGAAACAGGAGAGATCTCAAATACACAACTTAACCCTCACCTAAAGGAGCTGGACAAAGAACAGGAAATAAAGCCTAAACCCAGGAGGAGAAGAGAACAATAAAGATCAGAACAGAAATCAATGAAATAGAAACTAAAAGAACAGTAGAACACATCAACGAAACTAGGAGCTGGTTCTTTGAAAGAATTAATAAGATTGATAAACCCCTGGCCAGACTTAACAAAAAGAAAAGAGAAAGGTCCCAAATAAATTAAATCATGAATGAAAGAGGAGAGATCACAACCAACACCAAAGAAATACAAACAATTATAAGAACATATTATGAGCAACTCTATGCCAGCAAATTAGACAATCTGGAAGAAATTGATGCATTCCTAGAGACGTATAAGCTACCAAAACTGAACCAAGAAGAAATAGGAAACCTGAACAGACCTATAACCACTAAGGAAATTGAAGCAGTAATCAAAAATCTCCTGAGAAATAAGATCCCAGGGCCAGGTGGCATCTCAGGGGAATTATCCCAAACATTTCAAGAAGAATTAATACCTATTCTTCTGAAACTGTTCCAAAAAATAGAAATAGGGCGCCTGGGTGGCTCAGTTGGTTAAGCGACTGCCTTCAGGTCAGGTCATGATCCTGGAGTCCCTGGATTGAGTCCCGCATTGGGCTCCCTGCTCAGCGAGGAGACTGCTTCTCCCTCTAACCCTCCCCCCTCTCATGTACTCTCTCTCTCTCTCATTCTCGCTCTCAAATAAATAAATAAATCTTTAAAAAACAAAAACAAAAAATAGAAATAGAAGGAAAACTTCCAAACTCATTTTATGAGGCCAGCATTACCTTGATCCCCAAACCAGACAAAGACCCCATCAAAAAGGAGAATTACAGACCAATATCCCTGATGAACATGGCTATAAAAATTCTCACCAAAATACTAGCCAATAGGATTCAACAGTACATTAAAAGGATTATTCACCACGACCAAGTGAGATTTATTCCTGGGCTGCAAGTGTGGTTCAACATCCACAAATCAATCAGCATGATACAATACATTAATAAAAGAAAGAATGAGACCCATATAACCCTCTCAATAGATGCAGAGAAAGCATTTGACAAAATACAGCATCGTTTCTTGATTAAAACTCTTCAGAGTGTACAGATAGAGGGTACCTACCTCAATATCAAAAAAGCCATCTATGAAAAACCCACAGTGAATATTCTCAAAGGGGAAAAACTGAGAGCTTAACCCCTAAGGTCAGGAACATGGCAGGTATGTCCACTATCACCACTGCTATTTAACATAGCATTAGAAGTCCTAGCCTCAGCAATCAGACAACAAAAAGAAATAAAAGAAATATTATATAAGCCACTTTGCAGATGATATGATACTTTATGTGGAAAACCCCAAAGACTCCACCCCAAAAATGCTAGAACTCATACAGGAATTCAGTAAAGTGGCAGGATATAAAATCAATGCACAGAAATCATTTCCATACACCAACAACATGACAGAAGAAAGAGAAATTAAGGAGTCGATCCCATTTACAATTGCACCCAAAACCATAATATACCTAGGAATAAATCTAACCAAAGAAGCAAAGAATCTGTACTCAGAAAACTATAGAATACTCATGAAAGAAATTGAGGAAGACACAAAGAAATGGAAAAACATTCCATGCTCATGGACTGGAAGAACAAATATTGTGAAGATGTCAATGCTACCTAGAGCAATCTACACATTCAATGCAATCCACATCAAAATACCATCCACTTTTGAGCCGGGAGCAAGATGGTGGAGGAGTAGGAGACCTGGATTTCGTCTCCTCTCAGGAATTCAGCTGGATAGGGATCAAACCATTCTGAACACTTACAAACTCAACAGGAGATCAAAGAAGAGAATAGTAACAACTCTCTGAACAGAAAAGCGACCACTTTCTGGAAGGTAGGACAAGCGGAGACGTGAATCCGAGGCAATATTTGGGAGGATAGATGGCGGGGCAGGGGCCTCTGTCGGCTGCCTCTGGCAAGTGATAGAGCCACGAAGCACAAAATCGGAACTTTTAGAAGTCGGGTCTGCTGAGGGACGTCACTCCGATGGCTAAGCTGGGGGTGGAACCCTCGCAGGAGAGTGTGGTCTCAGGACCCTCGGGGTCACAGAAAGACCAGGGGTGCCTGAGTGTGGCAGAGCTCCCAGGTATCGGAGCAGGGAAGCCGGCTGCAGAGACGGAGCTGAGGTGCGGGCTCTCAGGTCAGGGTTGTCATAAACTGTGATCCGCGGCACAGTCGGGCCACTGCTCCTACAGCAGGGACCCAACAAGCAGCAGATCCGGGGAGACTTACCTTCCTCCCCCAGGAGAAGTGGCACAGGAGTGCACCACAGGGATCTGCTGGGCTTGGAGACTCCACACGGGGTCGTGTGCCAGAGATAGAAACACTCAGTCACAGGCCGGGTGAGCATGGAGTGCAGCCAGAGATCAGGGAGATGGGAGTGACTGACTGCTTTTCTCTGGGGGCTCACTGAGGAGTGGGCCCTGAGTTCTCGGCTCCTCCGGGACAAAGACTGGGAGGCTGCCATTTTCACTCTCGGCCTCCAAAGCTGTAGGGAAAGCTTGCAGGGAACAAAAGCTCCTGAGAGCAAACCCGAGCAGATTACTTAGCCCAGACCCGGCAAGGGTGGGGCAATTCCAACTCCCGCAAAGACATTTGGGAACCATGGCAACAGGCCCCTCCCCCAGAAGATCAGTGAGAACAGCCAGCCAAGACCAAGTTTACTCATCAATGAGAATGGCAGAACTCCAGCGCTAGGGGAATAATGCACATAGAATCCATGGCTTTTTTACCATGATTCTTTAGTCTTTCAAAGTTAATTATTTTTTAACTGTCTTTTTTTTTTCAATTTTTCTTTTTCCCTTTTCAACCAACATCTTATCAATCCCTTTTTTAAAAAAGATTTTTTTCATTTTTAGAGTCATATTCTATCCCTTCGTAGTAGTTACCCATATTTTTGGCATATATATATATGTATATATATATGGTGTTCTCTCTTTAAAATTTTGAGATAGTTTCTTCTAACAGATCAAAATATACCCTAAATCCCTACTGTATGGTTTTGTTCTACTCTCCTGCCTGATCACATTCTCTCCCTTCTTTTTTTTCTTTTTTTTTTAATCTTCTTCTTTCTTTTTTCAAACAACTTCTTATCAATTCCTTTTATAAAATTTTTTATAATTTTCATCTTTACAGTCATATTCCATCCTTTCATCATATCAACCCTTATTTTTGTACATATATGTTTTTCTTTCTTTAAAATTTTGGGAGGCACTTTCTTCTAACAAACCAAAATACACCCAAAATCTAGTGTGTGGCACTGATTTTTGTACCAGCCTAATCATATTTCATCATATTCTGGGTTTTTTTGTTTTGTTTGTTTTTGTTTGTTTTTATCTTTATCTTTTTTTTTTCTTTTTCTTTTTTCTCTCTTTCCCTCTCTTTTCCCCCTGCTTCAGGTCTTTTCTGATTTGTTTAGAGTATATTTTCTGGGGACGTTATTACCCTGTTAGCATTTTGTTCTCTCATTCACCTATTCTCCTCTGGACAAAATGACAAGATGGAAAAAATCACCTCAACAAAAAGAACCAGAGATACTACCGACTGCCAGGGATCTACTCAATACGGACATCAGTACAATGTTGGATCTAGAGTTCAGAATCATCACTTTAAAGATACTAGCTGGGCTTGAAAAAATCATGGAAGTTATTAGAGAAACCCTTTCTGGAGAAATAAAAGAACTAAAATCGAACCAAGTCAAAATCAAAAAGGCTATAATAAGGTGCAATCAAATATGGGGGCGCTAACTGCTAGAATAAATGAGGCAGAAGAGAGAATCAGTGAGATAGAAGACCAAATGATGGAAAATAAAGAAGCTGAGAAAAAGAGAGATAAACAACTACTGGATAATGAGGGCAGAATTCGAGAGATAAGCGATACCATAAGATAAAACAACATTAGAATAATTGGGATCCCAGAAGAAGAAGAAAGAGAGAGAGGGGCAGAAGGTATAATGGAGCAAATTATAGCAGAGAACTTCCCTAATTTGGGGAAGGAAACAGGCATCAAAATCCAGGAAGCACAGAGAACCCCTCTCAAATTAATTAAAATAGGTCAACACCCCGACATCTAATAGTAAAACTTACGAGTCTCAGAGACAAAGAGAAAATCCTGAAAGCAGCTCGGGAGAAGACATATGTAACCTACAATGGTAGAAACATTAGATTGGCAACAGACCTATCCACAGAGACCTGGCAGGCCAGAAAGGACTGGCAGGATATATTCAGAGCAATAAACGAGAAAAATAGGCAGCCAAGAATACTATATCCAGCTACGCTGTCATTGAAAATAGAAGGAGAGATAAAAAGCTTCCAGGACAAACAAAAACTAAAAGAATGTGCAAACACAAAACCAGCCCTACAAGAAATATTGAAAGGGGTCCTCTAAACAAAGAGAGAGCCTAAAAGCAACATAGACCAGAAAGGAACACAGACAATATACAGTAACAGTCACCTTACAGGCAATACAATGGCACTAAATTCATATCTTTCAATAGTTACCCTGAATGTAAATGGGCTCAATGCCCCAATCAAAAGACCAGGCTATCAGACTGGATTAAAAAACAAGACCCATCCATATACTGTCTGCAAGAGACTCATTTTAGACCCAAAGACACCCCCAGATTGAAAGTGAGGTGGTGGAAAACCGTTTACCATGCTAATGGACACCAAAAGAAAGCTGGGGTGGCAATCCTTATATCAGACAATTAGAATTTAAACCAAAGTCTGTAATAAGAGATCAGGAACGACACTATATCCTACTTAAAGGGTCTATCCAACAAGAAGATCTAACAATTGTAAATATCTATGCCCCTAACATGGGAGTGGCCAATTATATAAGGCAATTAATAACAAAAGCAAAGAAACACATTGTCAACAATACAATAATAGTGGGGGACTTTAACACCCCCTCACTGAAATGGACAGATCATCTAAGCAAAAGATCAACAAGGAAATAAAGACTTTAAATGACACACTGGACCAGATGGACTTCACAGATATATTCAGAACGTACCATCCCAAAGCAACGGAATGCACATTCTTCTCTAGTACCCATGGAACATTCTCCAGAATCGATCACATTCTAGGTCATAAATCAGGTCTCAACTGGTACCAAAAGTTTGGGATCATTCCCTGCCTATTTTCAGACCACAAAACTTTGAAACTAGAACTCTATCACAAGAGGAAAGTCGGAAAGAACTTAAATACATGGAGGCTAAAGAGCATCCTACTGAAGAATGAATGTGTCAACCAGGAAATTAAAGAAGAATTAAAAATATTCATGGACCAATGAAAATGAAAACACAACTATTCAAAATCTTTGGGATGCAGCAAAGGCAGTCCTGAGAGGAAAGTATATAGCAATACAAGACTTTCTGAAGTAACAAGAAAGGTCTCAAATACACAACCTAATCCTACACCTAAAGGAGCTGGAGAAAGAACAGCAAATAAAGCCTAAACCCAGCAGGAGAAGAGAAATAATAAAGATCAGAGCAGAAGTCAATGAAAGAGAAACCAAAAGAATAGTAGAACAGATCTACAAAACTAGGAGCTGGTTCTTTGAAAGAATTAACAAGATTGATAAACCCCTGGCCAGACTTATCAAAAAGAAAAATGACCCAAATCAACAAAATCATGAATGAAAGAGGAGAGATCACAACCAACACCAAAGAAATACAAACAATTATAAGAACATATTATGAGCAACTCTATGCCAGCAAATTAGATAACCTGGAAGAAATGGATGCATTCCTAGAGATGTCTCAACTACCAAAACTGAACCAGGAAGAAATAGAAAAGCTGAACAGACCTATAAAAACTAAGGAAATTGAAGCAGTCATCAAAAATCTCCCAACAAACAAAAGCCCAGGGCCAGATGGCTTCCCAGGGGAATTCTCCCAAACATTTCAAGAAGAATTAATACCTATTCTTCTGAAACTATTCCAAAAATAGAAATGGAAGGAAAACTTCCAAACTCGTTTTATGAGGCCACAATTACCTTGATCTCCAAACCAGACAAAGACCCCATCAAAAAGGAGAATTATAGACCAATATCCTTGATGAACATGGATGCAAAAATTCTCACCAAAATAATAGCCAATAGGATCCAACAGTACATTAAAAGGATTATTCACCACGACCAACTGGGATTTATCCCTGGGCTGCAAGTTTGGTTCAACATCTGCAAATCAATCAACGTGATACAATACATTAACAAAAGAAAGAACAAGAATCATATGCTCCTCTCAATAGATGCAGAAAAAGCATTTGACAAAGTACAGCATCCTTTCTTGATCAAAACTCTTCAGAGTATAGGCATAGAGGGTACATACCTCAATATCATAAAAGCCATCTATGGAAAACCTACAGCAAATATCATTCTCAATGGGGAAAAACTGAGAGCTTTCCCCCTAAGGTCAGGAACGTGGCAGGGATGTCCACCATCACCACTGCTCTTCAACATAGTATTAGAAGTCTTAGCCTCAGCAATCAGACAACAAAAAGAAATCAAAGGCATCCAAATCGGCAAAGAAGTCAAACTCTCACTCTTTGCACATGATATGATACTTTATGTGGAAAACCCAAAAGACTCCACCCCAAAACTGCTAGAACTCATACAGAAATTCAGTAAAGTGGTAGGATATAAAATCAATGCACAGAAATCAGTGGCATTCCTATACACCAACAAGGAGACAGAAGAAAGAGAAATGAAGGAGTCGATCACATTTACAATTGCACCCAAAACCATTAGATACCTAGGAATAAATCTAAGCAAAGAGGCAAAGTCTGTACTCAGAAAACTATAAAATACTCATGAATGAAATTGAGGAAGACACAAAGAAATGGTTTCTATTTCATTGACTTCTGCTCTGATCTTTATTATTTCTCTTCATTTTGTTCCATGCTCATGGATTGGAAGAACAAATATTGTGAAGATGTCAACGCTACCTAGAGCAACTTACACATTCAATGCAATCCCCATCAAAATACCATCCACTTTTTTCAAAGAAATGGAACAAAGAATCCTAAAATTTGTATGGAACAAGAAAAGACCCCGAATAGCCAGAGGAATGTTGAAAAAGAAAACCAACACTGGTGGCATCACAATCTGGACTTCAAGCTCTATTACAAAGCTGTCATCATCAAGACAGTATAGTACTGGCACAAAAACAGACACATAGATCAATGGAACAGAATAGAGAGCCCAGAAATGGACCCTCAACTCTATGGTCAACTAATGCTCGACAAAGCAGGAAAGAATTTCCAATGGAAAAAGACAGTCTCTTCAACAAATGGTGTTGGGAAAATTGGACAGCCACATGCAGAAGAATGAAACTGGACCATTTCCTTACACCACACACAAAAATAGACTCCAAATGGTTGAAAGACCTCAATGTGAGACAGGAGTCCATCAAAATCCTAAAGGAGAACACAGGCAGCAACCTCTTTGACCTCAGCTGAAGCAACTTCTTCCTAGAAACATCGCCAAAGGCAAGGGAGGCAAGGGCAAAAATGAACTATTGGGACTTCATCAAGATAAAAAGCTTTTGCACAGCGAAAGAAACCATCAACAAAACCAAAAGACAACCAACAGAATGGGAGAAGATATTTGCAAATGACATATCAGATAAAGGGCTAGTATCCAAAATCTGTAAAGAACGTCTTAAACTCAACACCCAAAGAACAAATGATCCAATCAAGAAATGGACAGAAGACATGAACAGACATTTTTCCAGGGAAGACATCCAAATGGCCAACAGACACATGAAAAAGTGCTCAGCATCGCTCAGCATCAGGGAAATCCAAATCAAAACCTCAATGAGTTATCACCTCACACCAGTCAGAATGGCTAAAGTTAACAAGTCAGGAAACGGGGATATGGAGAAAGGGGAACACTCCTACACTGTTGGTGGAAATGCAAGCTGGTGCAGCCACTCTGGAAAACAGTATGGAGGTTCCTCAAAAAGTTGAAAATAGAGCTACGGTACAATCCAGCAATTGCACTACTGGGTAATTACCCCAAAGATACAAATGTAGGGATCCAAAGGGGTACATGCACCCCAATGTTTATTGCAGCAATGTCCACAATAGCCAAACTGTGGAAAGAGCCAAGATGTCCATCGACAGATGAATGGATAAAGAAGATGTGGTATATACATACACAATGGAATATTATGCAGCCATCAAAAGGAATGAAATCTTGCCATTTGCAACGACATGGATGGAACTGGAGGGTATTATGCTGAGCGAAATAAGTCAATCAGAGAAAGACATATATCATATGACCTCACTGATATGAGGAATTCTTAATCTCAGGAAACAAACTAAGGGGTGCTGGAGTGGTGGGGGGTGGGAGGGATGGGGTGGCTGGGTGATAGACATTGGGGAGGGTATGTGCTATGGTGAGCACTGTGAATTGTGTAAGACTGTTAAATCACAGACCTGTACCTTTGAAACAAATAATACATTATATGTTTAAAAAGTAAATAAATAAGAAGATAGCAGGAGGGGAAGAATGAAGAGGGGAAATCGGAGGAGGAGACGAACCATGGGAGACTATGGACTCTGAAAAACAAACTGAGGGTTCTAGAGGGGAGGGGGTTGTGGGGATGGGTTAGCCTGGTGATGGGTATTAAAGAGGGCACATTCTGCATGGAGCACTGAGTGTTATACGCAAACAGTGAATCATGGAACACTACATGAAAAACTAATGATGTAATGTATGGTGATTAACAAAACACAATAATAAAAAAGAAAAATAATAAAACAATGAATCATGGTCACCACATCAAAAACTAATGATGTATTGTATGGTGACTAACATTACATAATAAAATAAAATTTTAAAAAATTTTAAAAATTAAAAAATATAAATAACTTACTGTTATTTTACATATATCTTTTTGTCTACATAAAATATTATATGCTGTTTTATTTTTTTATTTAAATTCAATTAGCCAACATATTGTACATCATTAGTTTCAGATGTAGTATTCAATAATTTATCAGTTGCATATAATTAATTTTTTTAAGTATTTTATTTATTTATTTATTTGACAGGGAGAGAGAGAGAGGAAGAAGCAGCAGAGGGAGAGGGAGAAGCAGACTCCCCACTGAGCAGGGAGCGCGATGTGGGACCAGATCCCAGGAGCCCGGGTTCATGACCTGAGCTGAAGGCAGATGCTTCACTGACTGAGCCACCCGGTGCCCTTGTATAACTGTTTTTTTTTTCCTTTCTTTTCTTTTTTTAATTGTTATGTTAATCACCATACATTACATCATTAGTTTTACATGTAGTGTTCCATGATTCATTGTTTGTGCACAACACCCAGTGCTCCATTCAGAACGTGACCTCTTTAATACCCATCACCAGGCTAACCCATCCTCCCACCCCCCTCCTCTCTAGAACCCTCAGTTTGTTTTTCAGAGTCCATAGTCTCTCATGGTTCATCTCCCCCTCTGATTTCCCCCCCTTCATTCTTCCCCTCCTGCTATCTTTTTTTTTTCCTAACATATATTGCATTATTTGTCTCAGAGGTACAGTTCTGCGATTCAACAGTCTTGCATAATTCACAGAGCTTACCAGAGCACATACCCTCCTTGTATAACTATTTTAAAGGAAGAATGAATTTATCATCTGTAACAGAAGGGAAGTTATACACAGAAAATAAATAGCATAGAGATGATCAGATAGAAAACTGGAACTCAGAAAATGGTAAGATGGAAAGCTGTACTGAAATCCTGAAATAGAGGGTGAAAATAATATATTTTCATAATATATTTAAAATATGTATCTCATAATATTTTCAAATAACTGATTATTTCCACTTATCATTCCTAGTTAGTCTAGGAAATGAAGAAACACTTATTTTTAAAAGCCTCCTAAAATCAAGCAAGCAGAAGGGGAAAACAGGTATTACAGGACCACTTAAGTCTCAAATGAGTCACCAAACCAAGAGGTCCTGTGCATTATGCTGAAATAGAAAAAAGGAATTTTGAAAATTCATTCTTTACAAATAAATAGTCCTTTGACTTTCTGTTTGCCAACATAATAAAATCTTAATCACTTATATTCCACGAATCTTGGCAATAACCCCTAACTGAAAAAGATGTTGGGGTTCATGTTAACCTTTGTTTAAACAACTAGTTTTGTTACAGATGGTGTGACTCAATATTAAAACAAATTTCTAGATACTGTTTAAAATTTTTCCTGGAAGATGTGTAAGCACAGTTAACACAAGAATTGTTCAATACGAATGGATATTACTAATCACACAAAAAAGGCTAATAGTATACCCAAAGGCTTGGGGAAGTCTTTTTGACTGAGATTCACACAATTTTAGGATTTACTTGAATATACTAGCAATCAGATGTATTTAAGATCCAATTTGAATTATTTACCCCAAGGAAAATAGTTCAAATAGCTCGTTGGCCTAGTGGTGTTTACAGTTGAAGTTTACAGTTCAGGTTTATAATTCAAAAAGATGGGCTTGGAGCAGTCAGGTTGTGACTGGGCCCAGTGAGGCATATAAAGTAGACATATTGGTAATAAAGCCAAACATGCATGGTTGTCCTCAGCCAGCTTGCTGCAGAAGCTGGTGATTGTTCAGTATATGTCCCAAAAAATTCACAATAAAAAAGAGTGGTGCCCATTTTTTCCAGGGCTAACACAAAGGTAGTAAAAGTGTCGGTCCTTAGGCTAAGCAATACTTCAGGCATAAAAGATGCAATCCCTTCTTTTCAAAGCAGATGACTGGAATGGGAAAGAGTCATGTTTGGAAAAATCACTGCACAGTAATAAACAAGTATTAAAATCTCAACCAAATAAGCAACAAAATCAGTATTAGAAAAGATTGTTTTTAATCAGAAAAAAAAGCTGTGGGAGGAAATTCGACCAACATTCACTCCAGTTCGCTGGAAAACTCAGAAAATTAATCATTAACATTGGATAGGCTTATGACAGAGCTTGTTATTGAAAAGATAAATCATTTCTATTGCTCAAAAAACAAAAGTATACTTCTCCCAAAACAAACAAGGTAGACTTATGTGTTTTCAAGGAAGATGATATAAGACTCTCCACATTAATGAAAGGTGTATGGCCCCTGAGCAAAAAGCTAGATTTTTTCCCTCATAGTCATCCTCTGCCAGACAGACTAATGAATGTGTGAGTCCAAGGATAAAAAATTCAGCATTGTTAATAGGAATAGAGATGAACTGAAAGTGCTTTAATATATTACTGTATGAAACATAAGATCATTATTGTTTCGATGGGGTAGACAGCTCTCTGGAAGACCATTTTACACTTTTTGTTAATATTTTTCATATCGTGTGTGCATGTATACCATATGCTCAGCAGTGATATTCCACATAAGAAAAAGGAAGTCTATTTTTAACAAACTTTTCTGACCTACCACTAATTCGAAATCAGTAAGATGTTCAAGTGCACATGGCAGATTATCCCCTATTTCATGTTTCTAGATAGATTCTGCTGGCGACATATTTTGGTCTATTTCCTAAGCTCTTCTTGGAAACTGCCTAGATAGAGAAGATACTCATCCTGGTGGCCTGGAGCAGACACATGGATTGGAGACACAAAGAATGATGGACTGTGCCAAATTTCTCTGTAAACCACAATTCTCTACCCTGTGTGTTACATGCATTTGAATAAGTCCACGCTTTGGGGGCTCCATCAACTAATGAGAGAAGGTCCTGAAATCTCCAACTATGATTTTGGGTTTGTCTATTTCTTCTTGTGTTCTATCACTTTTTGCTTCATATATTTTGTAGCTCTTCTTCTTAAGTCCATGAATATTAAGAATTATGCCCTTTTGGGGCACCTGGGTGGCTTGGTCAGTTAAGCATCTGTCTTCAACTCAGGTCGTGATCCCAGGGTCCTGGGATCTTGCCCTCATTGGGCTCCCTGCTCAGTGGGGAGCCTGTTTCTCCCTCTCCCTCTGCCCACTTGTTCTCTCTCTCTCAAATAAATAATAAAATCTATAAAAAATTACTATTTTTATTTTTTATTTATTTATTTTAATTTTATTATGTTATGTTAGTCACCATACAGTACATCATTAGTTTTTGATGTAGTGTTCCATGATTCATTGTTAAAAAAGAATTATGCCTTTTTGATAAGATTGACCCCTTTATGACATGGCCATTTTATTCTTAGTAATATTCTTTGCTCTATAATCCACTTATTCTAATATTAGTATAATCACTCCACTTTTCTTGTATCCATTTTAGCATTGTATGTCTTTTTCCATCTTTTTACTTTTAACCTATCTGTGCTTTTATATTTAAAGTGGGTTCCTTTAGGGGTGCCTGAGTGGTTCAGTTGGTTAAGCATCTGCCTTTGGCTCAGGTCATGATCTCAGGGTCCTGGGATGGAGCCCTGTGTTGGGCTCCTTGCTCAGCAGGGAGTCTGCTTCTCCCTCTCCCTCTCCTTCTGTTCTCTCTCAAATAAATTAATTAATTAAATATTTAAAAAATAAAGTGAGTTCCTTTGTACATAAGGTATTCAGTCCATTCACATATAATGTGATTATTGTATTTAGGTTTAAATCTACGATCTTGCTACTTGTTTTCTATTTGCCCATCTATTCCTTGTTCCCCTTTTCCTCTTTTTCTGCCTTATTTTGCAGTAACTGAGTATTTTGAATGATCCATATTATCACCTTTGTAGCTGGTTTATTAGCTATAATTCTTTGTTAGTTTAGTTGTTGCTTAGGGTTTACAGTATACATCTTTAGCTTCTTACAATCTAACTTAAAATTATATTATACCTGTTCCTCTATAACATATAATAGTAATATATATATGCATATACATGCATATAACTCTATACATCTATAGTGCACAAAGGTACACTTAATATAATGTGCTCCCGTTTCTCTCTTCCCAACCTTTGTGCTATGGCTGTCATACTTTAACAGGTGTTATAAAACACGTACTGCAATTTTAATATTTTTTTAAATGATCAGTTATCTTTTAAAGACAATAAGAAGAAATGTGTATATTGACTAAAAACATTTACATTCCTGGCACTCTTCGTTCCTTTGTGTAGATCCATTTTCATTCAAGAGAGTTGGAGCTCACCCTTCCTCTGCCCTTGCTGTACCTTGCACTCACCTCTGTTGTGTCATTTATTGCACACTTTGCACACTTTATATATCTACCCCCTCAACTATATCACGAGGCCAATACCCAGCATAGCACCAAGCAAAGGCAAGCTTAAGATGTAGGGATGAGATCAGCTATAACACCTCACATGATTAAACCTAGGAAAAGCCATCAAGTCCATGGGGTGAGAGAAGCTAGCATGGTTTTGCATCTCCCATGCACCAAGCACAATAGCTGGGACGCTGCCATAGCTGTGTCTCCCCACCCAGGATAGGCAACTGTATAGCCTGGCCATGCTCGCACTTCAAATCAGCAAGCCTAAAAATGAATTCGTGTTCTCCTAAAATCTACCCACTGAAGATTTCCCTCTTGTCACCCTCTTTTTAAACTTTGGGGTCCTGGAATTATCAGGAAAATTCCAAGGGTGTTAGATTCCCGTTCCCAAGTCTACCAGCACATCCTCTGCCTGCCATTCTCATTTCATTCTCTCCTGCCATGGCAGTGGCTTCCAATTGTAAGCCTACAATCAAATCCTTTGGGACCCTGCTTCAAGACAATTTCCCAGGACCCTATCCTATAGATCCTGATTCAGAAAAGTGTATAGCTGAGGGAGCTATATTTTTACAACACCCAGGAGATTTTGAAATAGTACCACACTGTGAGAAACATTGGCACAGAAGATGAATCTCAGACTCTCCAGCCTGGTATCAACATCTGCTCATGGTACCATCCTTGAATCTTTCCAACTACATCTCCTTTTAGCTTTAACAGTCTCTAGGGAACAACATGGTCTCAGCCACTGTCCTCCAGTGGTTATGTCTTCTTGTCATCTTCCATTTTAAGCACAAGTTCTCTGGGAGAAGGAAAAACACTCAGAAAACTAGGAATAGAGGGCATCTTCTCCAATATGATAAAGGGAATTTGTAAAAAAAAAAAAAAAAAAACACACAGCTAACATCATATTCAATGGTGTAAGACTGAAAGCTTCCCTGTGAAGATCAGGAACAAATCAAGAATGCCTGTTTTCACCACTGCTATTCAGCATTGTACTGGAAGTTCTAGTCAGAGCAGTTAGGCAAGAATTAAAAATAACCAAATTGGAAAGGAGAAAGTAAAACTATCTCCATTTGCAGATGACATGATCCCATGATCCTATATATAGAAAATCTCCCCAAAATTCATAAGAAATCTACTAGAGCTAACAAACGAATTTAGCAAGTTGCAGGTAAAAGAGCAACACAAAAATCTGTTGTATTTCTCTATACCAGCAATGAACAATCTGAAAAGCAAATTAAAATGATTCCATTTACAATAGTACCCCAAAGAATAAAATATCTTGAAATAAATTTAACCAAGGAAGTGAAAGATTTGTATACTGGAAACTTCAAAACGTGGCTAAAAGAAATTAAAAAGACTTAAATAAGTGGAAAGACATCCCATGTTCATGGCTAGAAATACTTAATAATGCTAAAGTGTCAATACTACCTAAAGTAATCTACAGATTCAATGCAATCTCTATCAAAATTCCAATGGACATTTTTGCAGAAATGGAAAAGCCAATCCTCAAATTCATATTCAATTTTGAGGGGCCCAAAAAAAACCCAAACCATCTTGAGAAAGAACAAATTTTCAGCACTCACATTTCCTGATTTCAAAACTTACTACAAAGCTACAGTACTCTGAACAGTGTTGTACTGGCATAAGGATAGACATATAAACTTTATGGGATAAAATTAAGAATCCAGAAATAAACCCATACATTTTTTTCTTCTTTTTCTGCTTGATTTGGGTTTTTTTTAATTTTTTTATATTAACATATAATGTATTATTTCCTTCAAGGGTACAGGTCTGTGATTCATCAGTCTTACACAGTTCACAGCACTCACCATAGCACATACCCTCCCCAATGTCTATCACCCAGCCACCCCATCCCCATCCCTCCCACCCCCCTCCACTCCAGCAACCCTCAGTTTGTTTCCTGAGATTAAGAGTCTCTTATGGTTTTTCTCCCTCTCTGGTTTCGTCTTGTTTCATTTTTCCTTCCCTTCCTCTATGATTCTCTGTCTTGTTTCTCAAATTTGTCATATCAGTGAGATCATATGATAATTGTCTTTCTCTGATTGACTTATTTCACTTAGCATAATACCCTCTAGTTCCATCCATGTCGTTGCAAATGGCAAGATTTCATTTTTTTGATGGCTGCATAATATTCCATTGTATATATACACCACATCTTCTTTATCCTGGCCTTTTTATACCCATCTCCTAGATGAGCAGATAACAGGTTAAGTAGCTTGCACAAGACTGAGTAGCTAAAAACGGGTGACGCTGAAAAATAAAGCAATGAGGTATTTCTGAGCTAAGGACTGAGATCCACACCCATCACACAGATACCTTCAATGCAGATAAACATCTTGGGAGGTGCAGGAGAGGAGCAGTGCTGGAGACATAATGCAACTGATGCTGGCCCTGATCCCGGCCTTATCCAGCCCCATCCAGTTCCATCTCTCTCCCATCCCCCCCCCAATCCTTCTCCCATCCCGCCCCTAGCCCCGGGCCCATCCCCCATCCCGACAGGTCCTCGTCGGTGTCAATCCTGCAGAACCTGGCACAGCGGCTTCCAGCCCGGTGCAAGCTCAGCCCCGCACGCAGCGCGGTGACTTGAGCTCTGCCAGGCTCACGCCCAGAGGGGATTGGACCTGCAGTGGAGGTAGCACAGCCGGCTGGGGCCTCTGCTAGAGGGGTTGAGGCGGGAGAGAGCCCGCTGTGGCGGCAGTGCGCCCACAGGAGGCACACATGACTTGAGGCAGGACAGTGTGGGGTCTGTGGACTCGTGCAGAGTCTTCCCAGAAAGATGTGAGGTGATCAGGCAGGTCCTACACACAGAGAAAGTCCTAGCGGTGTACTGACATCCGGAGGAAAGGGAGAACAGCTTAGACGTGCTAACTCCCTGTCTGACAGCACGACCACTTTACAGTATGCTAAACTTTCTAGGCAAGCAACAAGTGTGGTTGAAAAATCTGCAAAGACATTTGCCCATCTCTCTCTCTCTCTCTCTTTTTTTTTTTTAATTTTTGATCTAGGAAGAAGGCTCCGCCTGGATCGTATCTTATTTTTAATTCAGATGAAGCAGATCTCAGAAGCAAATATCTTCCAGGACCTTCCTGGGAAGGAGGAGGCCAAGCTGGGTGGACAGAGAAGCCGGGTTTCTTTGGGCACACGCCAGCGGAGTGCAGGCAGGGCCTGCTCATGTAAGGATTGCATGGTTTCCGTCAGCTCTGGTCCACGCGTCCCCAGGTGTGACCCACGTTACCTTTCCCACAGCCGTGTACCCTCTGGCACACCGTTCTGCAGAATGTTCCAGAACGCATTTTGAGAATAAAAGCCAGAATGTTGTAGCTGTCTAACCCCTCTTACCTGATGGAGATGGAGAGAGACCTTTTATCTGATGCATGTCACTCCCCAGTGGCTCAACTGCGCTGGGACCGCTCTCAGGAACCGGATCTCAGATGCTGGCCCAGATGATGAATTGTCCTGACCATTCACGCTCTCCTGCTCACCCTGAGCCCTGAGATTTTGCTTCCTGTAGCACAGTTACTACAAAGCAATCTCCTGCCCAGCTCAGCATCATCCTTCCTGCACTTCACTAAATTTCTTCTCTGAGCTCAGGCACCAAAACTCCCCTTGTGAATCCAGACTCCAAGTCTGCCACAGGCTTATAAAATCACAGGTATCAGGGATACTGTGGATTATACACCAGATGGACCCAATTAACTCCCCAACTAATGTGAGTGGGGAAGGAAATACCTCATTAGACACTTGTAAACTACCAACTCTCACAGCTGTGTTCTAATTACGGTACATTCACTTAGAAAAATAATTAGGCCTTTGCTGATAGGCTGTTCATGACCATTCTAAACTTGGAATCATACAGTGCCCAACTTCAGTCTAACTACCAGCACTGTTGGCCTTGGGGCTAATTGACCAAATGTAAATCTGCCAGTTAAAGATGGCAATCAGTAAGAGTTCATTGGAGAACATGAAAATAAATCCATAAACCCCCAAAATAATTCCACCCCATCATATACTTTATAAACTGTGGACAGATGCAAGGCAAATAATAATACTATAAAATGTTATAATACTATTTCTCCATTTTTCACAGATGTATATGCCTCAAATTAAGAAAGCTCACAAGCATAGACAAAATTCCAAACTAAGAAATGTTAAATTTTAGAATTCTATATTTCATAATAGCCTATAGTTCCTTTGTAAGTATTAACCCAGGCACTGTTCTGGGAAAGGAGATAATGAAAAGTGAGTTGGCTGTCCCATCCCTTAATCAAGCAGGTAAGGCTCCATCATAAGCATAACACAAAGTAAAAGTTTTAAGAAAACAGACAGAGGGATAACAGAGGACTGCCCACAAGAACTGCTAGGTGAAGCTTCACACAAAGAATTCAAGGTTGGTCTTCAAAATAGAGTAAAATTTTAAGATATAGATAGGAATGAAAATTTTAAATGGAATTCCATTTTCAAAAATCAGGTCCAAAGGCAATTCTCATATAGCCTAAGTTAGCATGCATATGAAAGTATATTAACATCATAAAATCACCAAGGAGGGTTGGTTTGAGAAGCTTGTAGCCACAACTGCTTTGTTATCAGAATATCCCCGCATTATCATTGGTACCGTTCATCCTCATAATGTGGAGTGTCCGCCTCTTGTGAGGAAGTATCACCAGGCAGTACCCACGCGGGTGAGCCAGGGAAAGCCCACCATGGCCACTAGCTCACCTTCACGGTCCTGGGAAGGAGGATGCCTTGGGAGATATCAGAGGTCAGAGAGACAAGAAAGCACTGGCATTACTTCAGCAGCCTGATCTAGAGGAAGCCATGCTTCTTTCATCCCAAAGTAGTGTGACGCAACCCTCTCCCAGCCTGCGTGCCAGAAATTAGACCCTTTAAGGTAGCCTGGCTATTTCCAGATGTTTCTCATGGTATCTCCACACTGCCCAGAAGTGGTCACTGTGCTGGGCACAGTTGCTCTACTCAGAGCCGCTATAGCCACCTCCCTTCAACCTCCTGAAATAAGTCTGGGCTCTTTCTAGAAAGGTCTCCAGAGCCCAAACACACCACCTGCAGCCCAGGTTCTCCCCAAGAAAGAGAGGTCCCCCTCAGGACAAGATCATATTCATAACTCTTGCAACCAGCCAAGCCCATGCTGAGCACTTTGCTTGTGTCTCATAATGCTCATGGTAACCATCAGACAGGGATTACTGGTACATCGACCTTAAAATAAGGGGAAGGAGACTGAGACCTGGTGTAAGCAGCAGCCCTGGGTTTGATTCCAGGTTGCAGGGCACTGAGGACTGCTCTCAACCACCCCTCAGACAAGCAGACCATTTCTGGTCCACCCTCTTCTAAACTCATAATTGTCCAGGCTAATAGAAACGACCATGCTCATGTGTGACATGTATAAATAAATGTGTATGTATATATATGTGTGAATGTGTATGTGTGTAAATATGTGTATATATGTGTCTATTATATGTGTGTAAATGTGCATGTATGTACTGCATACAAATGTGTATATATGTGAGCAAAGTGTGTATATGTGTATAAATATGTGCATATGTGTGAATGTGTGTGCACATATGCATGTGTACGCAGGTATATGTCTAAGTGTATACATGTATATATAAATGCGTGCATGTATCTACATGTATGAAACGTATATGTGTATACATGTATAAATATATGTCTATATATGGATGCATGCAAGTGAGTGTGTATGTGTGTGTATATACATGTGTATACATGCAGGCATCCACATATATATGGTGGCCCTCCAAAGGTGGCTGCAGCAGTCCCTGTGGGTTGAGCAGCATAACTATGGCCAAGAGGGGGACATGCCCCTGTGGGGTTTTTTGGGGTTTTTTTTGTTTTTAATTTTATTATGTTACGTTAGTCACCATACAATACATCATTAGTTTTTGATGCGGTGATCCACGATCCATTGTTTTTGTATAACACCCAGTGCCCCATGCAGTACGTGCCCTCCTTAATACCCATCACTGGGCTAACCCATCCCCCCACCCACCTCCCCTCTAAAACCCTGCTTGTTTCTCAGGTCCATAGTCTCTCATGGTTCATCTCTCCCTCCAATTCCCCCCCCCACATTTTCCCCTTCCTTCTCCTAATGTCCTCCATGTTATCCCTTATGTTCCACAAATAAGTGAAACCATATGATAATTGACTTTCTCTGCTTGACTTATTTCACTTAGCATAATCTCCTCCAGTCCCATCCATGTTGATGCAAAAGTTGGGTATTCATCCTTTCTGATGGCTGAGTAATATTCCATTGTATATATGGACCACATCTTTATCCATTCATCTGTTGAAGGGCATCTCGGCTCTTTCCACAGTTTGGCTATTGCGGACATTGCTGCTATGAACATTGGGGTGCATATGGCCCTTCTTTTCACTACATCTGTGTCGTTGGGGTAAATACCCAGTACTGCAATTGCTGGGTGATAGGGTAGCACTATTTTTAAATTTTTGAGGCACCTCCACATGTGTGACATGTATAAATAAGTATGTATGTATATATATGTGTGAATGTGTATGTGTGTAAATATGTGTAT